>NW_027437180.1:2060000-2075000 GCF_033239565.1 Halichoeres trimaculatus
TGAGGTCTTGATTGTTGCTCCTGAAGGTACAGCCTGTAAGACTGCTAAGCGTATTGGTTCTTTGGAATCTAATGTCTGCTCTGACCTGAAAAGTCTTGGTGTTTTTTTTGACCAGGCCATGCTCTCTGATAAACACATACTGGCCTTGACCCATACTTGCTTTTTCCATCTGAGGAACATCTCAAAACTGAGATCCATTGTTTCTTATACAGAACTAGAAATGATAATTCATGCCTTTGTGTCATCATGTCTGGATTTTTGTAACTCTCTCTTTCTGTGCCTGAACAAATCTTCTATTGATCGTCTCCAGATTATTCAGAATGCTGCTGCAAGGCTTCTGACAAAAACAATTAAAAATATTGTCACGTTACCCCTGTACTGGCATCCCTACACTGGCTTCCAGTAAGATTCAGGATCCAGTTTAAGGTGCTGGTTTTAACTTTTAGAGCTCTACGGGGTCAGGCTCCTGAGTATTTGTGTGAGCTGCTTCAGGTGTTTATTCCTGGCAGGACACTCAGGTCTGCAGGTCAGAACCTTTTAATTGTTCCCCGCGCTAGTTTTAAGACCCTGGGAGACCGAGCCTTTGAGTCAGTTGTACCAAGATGGTGGAATGCTCTCCCCCACACCCTGAGGGATGCTACATTCATTGCTAATTTCAAAAAGCAACCTAAAACCTCCCTGTTCAGGCAAGCGTTCTTTGACCTTGCTGGGTAATTTGCCGATCATGATCTTTTATGAATTTGTGTTTTTCTCTGTGGTTTTCTATTTGTTGTTTGTGGAAATTACTGATGTTTTAATTCTGTGAAGCACTTTGTGAGTTTTCTCTGTGAAAGGTGCTATATAAATAATCATTATTATTATTATTATTATTATTATTATTATTATTATTATTATTATTATTATTATTTTTGCAGGTAGACTTAAAAAAAGACAACATTTTTGTAATGTAGATCCTTTTAGTGTACTATTAAGATACATGTAACATCTGCTGCTAGTGCAGCAGTTAAGTTAAAAAAAAAAAAAGTTCACATGATGATGCAAGAATGAAATTTGGCACAGATGCTCTCTGAGTGCCACTCTTTTGAAATAAAACGTTGGACACCTGGAAATTTAGGATGGCGACTGTTTTTCAAGATGGTTGCCATTTTAAAAAATGGCCGCCATCCTTAATTTCTTCATTTCTAATAATATATTTCAAAAGAATATCCCTTAGAGAGTATTTGTGCCAGATTTCATGCTTGCATCACCATTTGAACTATTCTCCTAAAATTTGCTCTTATCTGCTGCACTAGACAGACCCAGAGCAGAGGAGGTGGTGTCACAAAATCTGTCCACGAACAAACGTTCATGAACCAGGAGGGGTCTAATTGTTGCAAATGTGCTTGAAGGGGCAACGTTTCTTTTGTTTCTGATTTGAATACAAAGTTAAGTTGCTAATTGGACTGTAAACAGTGTGTCATGTAGAAAGGGAAGGCTTGTCTGAAGTTGTTTACAGGATGGTCAATGAGCTCTGAGACTGCATTCAGATCCTTGTTATAAACCACGTTTAATGTCTCCTTTTGGATTATTAACCACGAAAGCACGTTCCTGAATGACTGGTATTTTCTAAGTTTCTGATTTGAAACATTTGCTCTAATCCTCAAAGATACTGTTCTGGTTTTCTGCCTTATTTTGGACGTATCACATGCTAAATGCTTCCTTACGACTCCCTTTAATTCTGAGTGGCAGCTCAGTTAAACATTGTCCAACATGTGAGGGATTAAAGATCATCTTCAGCCCTAAATATTTGGTCTATCTTCGGTTATTGGCTGGCTCACTCTGTGGCCTTTACTCAGCTCATCACAGTGTGTGCCGACATATCTTTAGACAAACACACCCCTAATAACTCTCCCTCCCTCTCCCTCTCTCCCGCTCTTTGCTGGTTTCTATCTGAGAGCGGGCCGCAGTGGATTTCTACACCACACTGTTCAAACAAAGCAGAGAAAGAAACCCAGCTCGACAGGGAAAGCCTGATATTAAAACCAGTTTCCCAGGAGCACAAATGTGCAGACACAGAAAAAAGAAATACCCTCGCGGAGGAGAAGTGTTTCCTGATAAAATGTCTCGCTGACATATGGCAGCAATTAGCTCTTTGACCAATGCAGCTGACCTGGTTATAAGAAAATGAAGGCGTTTATGTTTACACTGTTAAGCTCTTATTAAAGACAGCTCTCTTATTTCTTTCCCACACAGCTGATGTTCATTTATCTGCACGTCAGCCTGATTTCTCTCTTTCCTCTTGGACATACGAAAGCATAAATATTGCACTACAGTCATTCATCTAAGTTTACATTTCCTGTTCCTGATGGAGGGGATTATGTGCCAATGTTTCACAAAACTCTTATATGACGCCTTGTTTTAGCTGCTGTCTCTTTAAGACACCCTGCTCCACATACCTCCTTCCCTCTGATTGGCCAGCCCTCTGGAGGCCTGTCAGAGGTGGAGCCATGGGCAGATCTTGGTGTTTGAGCTCATCCCTCCAAAACATCATAGCATAATGAACAGTTAAGAATAGGGATGGAACGGTTCACAAAACCTGGGGTTCGGTTCCTATCACGGTTTTGTGGTCACGGCTTTTGGTTCGGTTCAGTATACATTGTTGTTGTAGTTTTTATCGTCCCAGATTACTATACACCCTAATAATCCACTAGTAACAGTTTATTTTTAATCTTTTATGTCATGTATAGTCATGAAAACCCTGAAAGAATGAGGCTGTTTCCCATTTTAACATCATTAAAGCAGAGTGAAACATTGCTAGTTTTAACATGCCAACCCTCAGTAAGGAAAGTCTTACTTTTAGTTACTTCTTCTTCCCTGGAAAGTAGGTACAACATTAGGCTACAGGTGGCCGTGTTTTCTCTCCTGGTTCAGGAGCTTTCATCTCATTTTATTTTCAGGTTTGAAGTTAAAGTAGTCATTGTGATAAATGCACGAAGACAATGACCAAATTAATTCTTAAAATTGATTCTTTTCTTTTTCAATTAAAAAGTGGGACACTAAATTAAGACTGAGTGTTTGAAATAAATAGTCAATCGTTGTTGGGGAGAAGGGAGACTTCATGTCCTCTTAAGGGACTCACGGTCTTACACTTTAAAGAGCTTGGAGATCGTTATGTGATGATTAAAAGTTATACATTATTATTTGTTAAAAGTGACTCTGTCAGGGTTGAAATGACACTGCTGATTTAACTCTGTAGTCTGAACATCCAGCATTGTTACTCCATATCCAGGTTTGAAATATGGGGAAGCAGAAAAATCACACTGTTACTCAGACTGCTATGATGTATAAATGCAGTTTTCGTCCTTTTATCCATCGTTGCTCTCATCTCTCAGACTGTAGGTGATTTAAGAACCCACCAGCTTCCTCTGGGAAGATAAATGCCTCGTGGGACTTGGGCCAACCTCTCAGCATTGCTACACCACAGGTTGGACATAAACTCTCAGCCACTGCATCCATTACAGTTCAATTAGCTGCTTTGCTCTCTCTATTTTTCAAATTAATCATTGTTTTTGATCTTTTTTAAGGCTTACTAAGTGGACTAAATGCAGAAAAATGTGTCTCCTCAGATTTGCTTTCCAAAAAGAGACTTAATTTTTTGATTTATTTTTCATTTCATTTATTTAAATAAGGGCTGAACAATTAATCAAAGTTTTATTTACACAAACCTTCAGTCTATTTCATTTCATCACAACATGTAGGCCTCGCCTTCATACTGTAGAATGATATAGAATGATTTTATTAACTGTTTTAATAAATAATGCAAAAGATACCCCCCCCAAATAAATAAATAAATAAATAATAAATTAAAAAAAAATATATATATATATATATATATATCAATGAATAAATAAAATTCCATGCTAAATTGCAATTGCAAAATTGGTCCAAAAAAATCGCAATTTCCAAAATTGTTCAGCCCTAATTTAAATCCACTGTTGGAGCATGCTGTTTTGGTTTCTGGTGAGTCTCAGTCTCACTGTAAACAGTAAATTAATCAGAAGCCTCACACTGTAAATCTATGGCGTTTTAAACCCTTGATGACCTTGATTCTGTTGTAAATCACTGATACCATTAAGGTCTTTCATTCACCTGATTAAAACTTTTATGATGCAGATTTAAAAGAAAAACATCTTTAAGAGCTACTGGTCTCCAATCAAGCAAAACTGTGTCCCAGTGTGTAACTATGTGATGTAGATTGCTTGCTGAAAGTGCATGCAGATGTCTGTTTATAGAGATTAAAAAAGTCCTCAGATTTCTGTCAATGACAGCTGGGATGTCATGTATCCTGCCTGTTTTTGCTCTCCGTTCAGGCTGTTTTACCTGCGTGCAGTCAAAACTGTTAATACATCAGTAATCAACACAGCTCTACTCCATACTATGCATCAATATGTGGTTACAACCCGTCAAGGTTAACATAACGTTTTTCCAACCATTTCTGTGGCCTAGTATTTTTTCCAACTCATGAAGAGGTAGAGGCTCCAAGAAAAAGTGGGAGTAATAGAATGTGTTTGACTTTCTTGTTACTGCCACATTTCACCTCAAAGCTGCTCTTGGAGTGTCCTTGGATGCGACCTCATTCCTCCTGAGACCTCATCTGTCATTTCTAGTAGAAGACGAAGGAGCTGTGGCAAAGGTGGGGTGGAGGATTTTTCTAAATGGACTCCAGAGAAAATCCCTTTTGATGGAGAGAGTTTGTCCAAAAAAACAGGTTAATAGTGTCACAACACAACCAGCCTTGAAAAAAAAAAATGGATTTCACCCCTCAGTCTGTGGTGTCCCAGTTCATCCCTGAAGCAACAGCCTGAGTCCAAACTTGTATGAGCATGAAGAACTGAAGTCTTTGTGAGGAAGTACACAGCTTGTTTGAAATATTTTTGATTAAAACACTGAAACAAATGTTATAAACAGCTAAGGCTCCAGATTTTACAATTTCTAACATTTGATTTATCACAGAAACGTTTGAAAAAAGAGGGAGCACATCATAAGACAGGTAAGAGAAGTCTGTGAGAAGAGATGGACTCTGATTGACAAAAACTGACGAGTAAAAGGATGTGATTGACTTTGATGAGGACCAAAATGTGACAAGAAAATGACTAAAACTGCAGCTTCTGTTCTCAGAAGTGGTCACTAAAAAGATGAAATGTCTTGAAGAGACTGGGCCAACGTCTAAAAACAAGTCCGCACGTTGGCACTTGATGCCATATTGGTCTGAGCATCTTCACAGAGGAAGCGTTGGGAGATGTTTCTTGTGGTGATTTACCCAGCTCTCTGTCAGCTATGGAAAATGCGCTTGTCTGTGTGTGTAAATGCACACCCATGTTTGTGTGTCTATGAACACGTTGGAACAGAACTTAACAGTGCGCCAAAAAAATGTGAACCCGATGATGTACAAACGACATCCCATCATGAAAATTAGATAAACAACATACGGCTATTCAGTCTGTTAGATTAAAAAACAAGGTATAGACCTGATTTATGAGAAACAGAACTCCAAATGACTTCAGCTGTGATCTGGCACTGTATGGACAATAAAATTAGCTGGACTTTTTTTTTTTTTTTTGGGGGGGGGGGGGGGGGGGGGGGGGGGGGGGTATACAGCACAAGTTCTGGGCTCCACTCTGTCTTGCTTTGAAGCTATGTTCTGAAGGCTGAACTAATCGATCACAGGTGACGTTGGTCACTCTTAGCCATAGCTCAACAGTTATAAAAAAAAAAGAACTTTTTTTTTTTTTTTTCTTTTGCTAAAACAAAAAAAAAAACAGAACATATATATAAATGTTTTTTCTTTTGCCTAAGACAGAAACTTATGACACTTAGCTGTGTATATGTGTTGGTAAGAGAGGAGTCATCATATATGAAAATGAACAAAATTTACAAATTTGGCACAGCACTTTTGGGTTGTCCGCTATGGTGGCAGCTTGTTGCAGCAGCCCTCCTTTTTGCCCCCCCATTTTTTTTTCTTCTTTTGTTTCTTATCTTTGGAGCCTGTCGTTACTTTTTATGACTCATTTGTTGGTCATTGACACTAAACTGGTTGTGTTAGCAGTGGAATTCATCACCCTTTTTGTTCCTGTGTGCTCAGGGATCGTTCATTTAACCATGTTTACATTGTTAACGTACAATATTTCAACTGTCAGTATCCAGTATCAGGTCGATGCTAAATGGTGCTAGGCCTGATGTTCCCTGCGAGCTGAAGAGAAGGAGGGAAGGATGATGTGCAGGTGCTGTGGTGTGCCAAGAAGAGATGACATCGACCTTCCCTGCCATGCACCATTATAAGGACTGTAAAATCTATCTCCAATCAGATAGGCAAGCTAGCCATGCTAACCCAGCACCAGAGTGAATAACAGAGGGCAGAGTAGCATCATGCTATCCACAAGCATGGTTAACAGAACTAATACTGGACACAAAAGCCACATTCTGCAGGCAGACAGGATACAAGAGAGGGTATTGTATTGCTGTATTGTATTGTGTTGTATTGTGTTGTATTGTGTTGTGTTGTAACATGCCTCCTTTTATTTATTTTTAATCCGTCATTATCCTTCTGTATTCACGTGAACTCCTAACAGTATAAACTACAATGTGTGACCATGAAAACTACCTTAAAAAGGTGAAAAATAGCAAAGATAAAGTTTTGAATGAAGTATCTAAAAAATGGCGGACCAAAACAAACTCATCACACGTTCAGGCCCACTGCTGCTGCCTGACCGTGGCCTCTGGGAGACAGGTTAACAGGTTACCCCATGAAAAGTCTGCCAGGTTTACGGAGCAGTTCCCTTTAAATGTTCCTGCTTTTCTGATTTACAATGAACCATCAACTATGTTTTCCAAAAGAAGCACTGAATGTTTTCCTCCTAAGAGTAACAGAATGAATACATCTTCTGCGCAGAGCTCTCTGTCAGGGTCTAATGTTTCAGCTCAGAATAATAAAAGAAAACTTTATTTTCCAAGTTTGCAGATGAGGTCACTTTGTGTTAACACAGAATTTCTTTCTTGCAAACCATTTAACTGTTCCACTGCTGGGACTGACAAAGCCTTATCTTGTTTACCAAAAGAAAAACCCCCTGTGACCCCTCTCCACTGTTCATACGACACATATAACTGGGCCGTACATTTCTTACTTTACGCGTTATTTTAAACCTACTCTGGGTAATCAGACGGAAAGTGCCCGTCTCTCGCAGAACAGTTCTACTTCAGGTCTAATGGGTAACCGCCTGTTTGACGATGTAAAACAGCATTTCAAGGCAAAAATCCATACACAAAGAACTATACGTCCTCTTCCCAGGGACTACTCAGTGGTTCTTTAATAAAATGCAATCATTAAATTACCTACAAGAGACACAGAGTGCACTCAAGTCCCACTTAGACTGGACGGGGAACCTTTTCATTCTCTCCGCTGACGTCTTTGCATGGGGAACAACAAGTGAAATATTTCTGAAACCTACTGAGAGGGGGAATGAGTCACCAACACGACAAAGAACTCAGGACTTGGTCTTAATCAGCAAACATGAGACAAACAGATCCAGGCATTTAAATGAGTACAACTTTAGAGGCCAATCAAAGCTGGCAAAGTGTGTTTTTGATGTTGGTTGGCTTAAACAAGCTTCTTATCTATAAACTATTTAACCTCTGGATTTTAAGAAGGTTTGAATTAGTTTAGAAAAGGGAGTAAGAGACAAAATAAATTAATTAATAAAAAAGTGAAATAATCTATTCACAAGCTAAACAAAATTAAGAGGCCACAGCCTTTAAAGACTGCCCAAAAATATGGATTCAACTTCATTTTCTGTCAGGTATCTGTCATGACCTTCTGATGCCAAAGGCTAAAAAGCTTTCTCTCTTTAATTTAATTATTAACTATTTAATGTGGTCGAATCTGCTCTCCACCAAGACACAGGGCGATTCACGACCCAGATGAGGGCCGTTACTGGAGCTGACTGCAGTGGCCTGGCGCAGGGCAGGTGCGCCTGCGCTTGGTCTACGAAATTAGAGCCCATCGTGTTAAAGTGAAGTCAATAATCACAGCTTAAGCATGACCTTTCATCAAATCAGACCAGGATCTTGGCTCATCAGGGCCAGCTTTGGTTCATGCACCGTGGTAAACTGTGGCGGTAAACTTTGACGTTAGATTCCAGCCAAACGGCTGAAAAGTCAGCTGCCTCTAACAATGTCACATTCCTCTTCTTTGTGATTGGGAGTCAGATTCCTGCTGTGGTTCAGTTGTTGGCATCAGCTGAAAAGACTGATGCTGAGATCATCCTTTCATCCATTTATTTATTTATTTATTTTGGACAATAGATTCTTTGAACAGTGTCTTTTAATCTGATGTCATCACTGGGTCAGCTTTTGTGACCAAAGATTGACCTGTACCCTCTGCGTTGGGGTCAAATTT
The DNA here is from genome assembly GCF_033239565.1 of Halichoeres trimaculatus. NCBI lineage: Eukaryota > Metazoa > Chordata > Actinopteri > Labriformes > Labridae > Halichoeres > Halichoeres trimaculatus. Next base: position 2,068,432 of record NW_027437180.1, read on the forward strand.
AAATAATTTCACCCATGGACAGCGATAAGAACAATACATATTTTTCCTTGATTGATATTAAAAGCTCTGAATGATAAACTTTTTGTGATGACAAAGCCTGTTAGGCAGAAAAGAGGTGAAAAAACAGTGAAGGGAAAATAAAACATGTTTCAGATTAAATCAAAATTTAAATGCAATATGGAGAGGGTTGTTTTAGACAGTCAGGCTGAAATCTTTTGAATTAAAACTTTATGTTGTCTGATCCTGGCAGTAGAATAAGTCAATAATTGATTTTATATGTTACTCAACCAAAAAGGCACAAACTTAGATAAAGAAGTGTCTTTTTTTCACTATAGCTGTTCAAAACTTTGTTTTTTCATTTCACTTAACAATAGGGACTCACAATTCCTTACTCCACCGTTAGACAATGTCAATGTTGTGCATGATTTCAGGCTTTTTAGGTCGTGCTTGTTGTGTTTCTCTCAAAGCCTTATTTAATTTGATTCAATTTGTAGTCTTGGTTTCCTGACTCTAGATCAGTGGATAGACCTCTGATAGACCTCTCTGTGTTTCTCCCTATGGGCTTTATCATGACGACTCAAAGCATGTTGCTGTATGATCAGCTCTCACACGTACTACTTATTTTTGAAGTCAGTGTATCTGATTTTAAAATTTAAATATTTTGACGTGAACACAGCGTTAGGCTACATATCACTAGCTAACAGCGCTCACTCACCGAGACACCTGCTCCGCTCTCCTCTAGTTCTCCTCACACCACAACTCCACTGCTCTCCTACTGCTGTTATTCCTCCTCATCCTGCCCTGTTCCCAGTCTCCATCTTTCCTAACAGGCTCATAGTTACAACCCTGAGGACCATCATATGGATAGGAACACAGATTTTCTTCCTCTTCATTGACAGGAGTGACAGTGGGATCCATGTTAACGTTAAACAGAGGCAGAAGCAGAGGGACCCCCCTCTGTGTTGTCACCCTCAAAACACAGTTTTTAATCAGGAAGGAAATAAACAAACTAAAATAACTCCAGGAGACCCCGTGGGTGATTAATTTCAGGATTTCATTCAAAATATTACTTCTAGGTTAATTTACCATCACTTGTCTTTGACCTGTAATCTACTCTTTAATGCTACCTTTTCAACTGTTACGGATACAGACAAGCTTGAATCATGACCGTCGTCACGATCACACTGATGTCATAATAAATAATGTAAGGAGAGAGTGCAGTCAGCGTGTGAGTCAAGATGGTGAAAAATCAAAAGGCCATGAACTGGTGAATGTCTTCAGCTCAAAGAGTGCACCAGGTGTACTGACATTTTCTCTCCCTTTTCTGGAAAAGAAAACCCTCGACATGATCACCCTCATACTCAGCACAAATGTCTGAGATTGAAAACAAAAAATAATGAATGATCTCCAAGCAGCTTTCACTGCATTCTGTTCTGAGGGGATGGATGGTTGGAAATAATGAAAAGAAAGAAAGATAAATTTTAACCAACTAACCCAGAAAGCAGCCTTCAGCTACGCAAACTTGGACATCTGACAGAGCGCGCTGTGGCGTTTGCATCATGTCAACACTGATGATTCTGCTTGTATTGACTCATTTTATTTGACTACCACTCCTTTAAACAAGCATAAGTAATATTCAAGCATGACTTTATTTTTCTTTCATGTGATGCTGTTTCTCAAACACAAACAACAGCCGGCCTATACAACACTCCGGCCAAAGAGAAAACACAGGAGCGTTCTCTTCTTTAATCACGGTGAGCTTCTCTGATGAAGGAGGAACTGGGGATGAGAGGAGAGGTAGATCTGTGGGGGGGGTGGACACAATAATACGAACACCTGTGCAGGATAACACAATCTAATGAAAAACCTTTGGAATAAACAATTCACAGTCAGACAAAGCTGGGTCTGATGCTGACACCTGAATGAGGACAAAAAGGTGTGGGAGTGATGGAGAGGAAGGGCGTGAGAGTTCAGCAGGAGGTGAAAAGGATCATGGAGAAGCATGAGGAACACAGCAGAGGAGTTAAAAAAAGAAAAAAAAAACAGAGGAGAGGAGAAAGCTGAGGATGGAGATGAAGAGAGGATGAATAAAAGATGGATGACTAAGTTAGGAACAAGAAGGAGGGGTTAGAAATGAGGAAATCAAAATCAAGCAAGACCAAAAAGACTTCTTAGGAACAAGGAAAGGAGAGGAAATTAGATTGAAAAAGGAGAAAAGATAGAATGTGCTAAAAAAAAAAGGAAGTGAAAGTGAAAGAGAGAGCAACAAAAACAATGAGAAAGAGAGCGAGGGAGCTGGTGATGAGCGAAGACAAACAAGAGATGGAGAAGAGGGGAAGGAGAGCAGTGGAGCGTGGGTAATGTGTTGACGGCAGACAGAGGGAGGGAGGGAGGGAGGGAGCAGAAGGCTTGTAAATGTTGAATGAGAGAAGTATACATGGCACTGTGACTCACTGGAGCTGCCCCAGCACTTGTGAGGGCAAGTGCTTTACAGTCACACACACACACACACACACACACACACACACACACACACACACACACACACACACACACACACACACACACACACACACACACACACACAGCATGAATATTCCTTTGAGCACTTCACATTTTCTATTCACTCCTTAGCCACTAACCCAAACAGAGCCTCAGTGCTAACCCTAACCCACCTCCTTTGGTTTGATCACCTTCTTAAATATTAAAGTCCCTGTGAGGAGTTTCTAAGTGATCTTGAAAAAGTCTCCCTTCTAGATAAATGCCTGATTGTAATTCACACTTTAAAATGAGATTATCAGCACCAGTATAACATATTACAGGTTATATCAAAATACTACTTCTTAGCTTCCTTATTGGATCGGAGAGCTAGGGGTCCAGCAGGACTAGATTGATTTACGTCTAGGTCTCTATTACAACACCACGCTGGCTAAAGAGGTTTAGTGGAGAGAAGAGAGATCTGTGTTTTTCTCTGCTGAAAACGATTTCTGTGATTAATTTTGTAGTGGTGGTGGACACTGGAGCCTAACTGTCAGATGGAAAAAGGACAGAAGAGCAGAAGAAAGATAAACAGGACAGAGATAGAGCATGAGCTAAAGGCTAAAGCACAAGCTAAAGGCTAAAACACATGCTAAAAGCTTAAAAATGAGCTTAGGGCTGAGGGGAACTCTGGGTTTGCACAGGACTTTGACTGAGCTTTGCGCTTTGTGGAGTGAGTTTGTGTGAGTGTCTGTGTACATCAGAGCAGAACTCGTGCGCCGTTTGCGTTACAGAGCGCAGAGGAAGGAGAGTTTTGAACATGTAACAATGTAGAGACAGAATGACATTCTGTCATGTAAATGAAATGGTTCATAAGCCTGATAAGTCTGTTAAGTTAAAAAATAAAGAAATAATCCAAAAAATACTTTTGCTGGGATCTGGGGCTAAATAAAAAGTTATCTTATTAAACGTAGGCGTAATTATAAGACATATTTGAAGGTCCCTCCTGTTTTTGTTTTTTTGTTTTTTTTGTCATTATTTTCTATAATAATAATTTGGACAAACAAAGAAAAATACAATTATTTAAATATTTTTTAGTATCATCTATATACAGGGTAAACCAAAGAGAAATGAAACAAAAAAGTTACTATTCATGTTTAAATAATAGACTTTATATAGAGTATGCAGCTAAAGTCTAGTTAAAAGAGATCCTCCTCACAGTACATTTAAATATTAAATATAAAATTGGTGCATCGTTTTGGGATGAATCACATGCATCCATATTCAGGAGTTAGCGCAAGCTGCATGCCGACTCTGTTTCCACTGGAGCGGCGTGGATTTGTGCCAGGTAAAGCTTTGCACAAAATATGAAGTCTAAGGATTGGGACAAAAACTCCAGACAGTTTCATTAAAAAAACAAACAAACAAACAAACAAAAAAAACCACAGAAAATCTGCTTTGCACCCATTCTGTTTCAGTTCTGTCCTCCACCTTTCTTTGTACTAGCCTACACTGTCCAACTTTTACAAACCTTTACCATTCAGGAATTCTTTGGCATTTGAGTCGTAGAGGTGTTAATGATCCCTGCCCCCGTGTATCCGCATTGAAAGCTGTGGGTTCTCTTTTGTAAAGACAGCTCCACAGAAGAAAGACACAGGAGTTGTAATAGAAGCCAGGTCAAGGTACAGCTCTCCTTGTAATGGGAAAGAAAGCATGGAAGTGATTTCAACAAATTGTTCCCAGGGGTCAAAGGTTAAAGCTACATTCTGTCGTACAGATCTGTAGAAATACATCAAACCTGTTCTTTATCAAACCAAGAAGTCAAGTAGGACAGCTCTGTGTCAAATGTTATACCTTTATCCCTCTTGACTCTTTTCATCATTTGGTAATAGCTAATTCAATACAACCCATCAAAAGTAGAAAGTTTTGCTCCTTGAGGTGACTCTTATCTCCCTTCTGGAGTCATCTTCCACACAATAAAGGGTAAAACTCGGCATGCGCTTGTTTTTTCCTCCAAATACTGGATGTTCATGCATAGTTTTAATCTCCTAAAATAAAATATTCATGGAAGCATAAGTTTTTTTTGTTATGCCAGAGTTTGATTTGCAGATTTTTGCTCGTCTTTTGACACAGTCCTCATCTGCTTGCTGAGAAATAAACCGTGTCATGATCAAATGGTTCTACCCTCTCTTGACTGACAGGTCACAACAAATCAATGTAAATGGTACCCTCTCTACAGTTAAAAAAAGTTGTACAGGGGTACCCCAAGGAGCTGTGAGCTCTTCTCTCTAATTCACACTTTACATAAATGACTGCAGAGCCAGTCATCATGGGACCTTTGGCATAAAATTCTCAGATGACACTCTTATTCTAAGTCTCTTATATATGTTGACTGTTGCCCTTTGCTTGTCTCATTTCAGGATTGGTGTGAGGAACATCATCTCATTCTGAACTAGCAAAACTAAAGAGATGATATTTGACCCCAGGGCAGTTAGATCACATGACCCTGTTTCAATAAGTCACTGTTAAATTGAGCAGCTGGACTCTTATAGTTATCTGGGTATCCAGATAGACAACTTACTAAAGTGGGATGATCATGTTGACTATTTTTGTGCCAAACTCGCCCAGAGACTGCGTTTTCTTCATAGGCTCAGATTGTTTGGTGTCAGTACGAGTGTGATGCTGACCTTCTATAATGCTGTCATGGGGAGTCTGATCAGATATGGGGAGGCAGCCTGGTTCAGCCCCTTATCTGTTCAGTGAAAATTGAAGATTAACAAATATGCCATGAAAGTGGTAAGTATGAAAAATCACCCATTCCTTCAAACTGTCTTTGAAAATATTGTCATCAGCCAGGCATTGCCCTCTGGTTCAGAGCTAGCATAGTTAAAAGTCATTGTTTCAAACTCTCATTCCTCCTTACCTCCATCACTTTACTTAAAGGGGACAAATCATGCTAATCCCTGATTTAATACTTACATATAATATAATAAATTTGAAAACAAGACCTTTCACCCCCTGAATTTTCAAAAAATGAGATATTGTATTTTTTCTGATATCCTAAAACGAGATTTGATGCCTCTGAAAATAGGTCATTGCCATTTGGCCACGAGGTTTTGACCTTCATGACGACATGAGGATCCTTTCTTTTTATTGAAGTAATCTGATAAAGCAGCTCCTCCTCTGTGATGTCAGTTAGTCACACAACCGCCACCGAGGGATACACCCACCAAGAGCCAACTGACTGAGTGCTGGATGCAGGGACTCTGCTCTGCTGAGCAGCTCGGCTTTACATGGTGAATTAGCAGTTAAAACACTGTAGTTTTAGCAGACGTCGTAATACTTGTGAGACTGTGATATTTGCATGCTTGTTCTGACATACACTGTGAACCTGGGCCACAATAATGCTGCGGTAATAACATAGTGAGGAACTGACGGTAGAGGCGATCTTTAGACTACACTTTCAGCATGATGGATAAAACAGACAGAGAAAAGTGAAGGAGCAGGATGGAGCCCTGTTATTGAAATAGTTTATTGGTGAAGTCTGCCTATATTTCCACGTATAAACTATACATGTTACAGTACTGCTTTGACTCACCACACTGAAGCGTCCTGAGATGATCTGTGTCCAGGTAGATTTTCTTCCTCCTGAGCTGCAGAACCGTTCGGGTCTGACTCGGGGTCCAATACAAAAGGACGTATCCTACACTCTGCCATTTTATTAGTGCTATCAATGCCTTATGGTGAAGTTTTGGCAAACAGCAAACTCGCTCGGTCTGCCCCATTCAATGTGGCGATTTTGTAAATACTGCCATGCTGCAAAAACCGCCCCCTGGCTCTACCCCCTCCGCCCCTCTGATAGAACTGACCAATCAGACCACAAAGGGCTGTGACGTTGCGAGGTTACTGGAGGTCATTCTGGAAACGGAGCGTTTCAAAGAGATCTTCAGAATGGCCTAAAATCAGGATATTGAGAACGCTATTGTGGGGCAATGAAGGAACTAAATGACTTGTACTGAGGGCAGAAATGCTTTACAGGCATCCTAGTCTGGCATAGTGAAAAGGAGAAACAAGCATGATCCTACGATTTA
>NW_027437180.1:2080000-2210000 GCF_033239565.1 Halichoeres trimaculatus
CTCCTGTAAGACCTCCACACCTGCCCTCCAAACTGGCCAAAGCAAAGGCTTTACGGCCCTCTTCCAGCCAGATTTCCTGCTGTTTGTGGAGACACGCGGAGGATTCACCATACCGAGTGACCTCCAAAACATCAGAGGGTGGATTGGGAGTGAACTATTAAACCCTCAACCTGCGAGTCTGCACCATGGACTTCATAAAACCTGGACTTGCTATCACCCACTGGTTTCTGAGACCTTAAGCCCAACAATAGCAATGCTGAGTCCTAATAGCTTTCAGTTTATGTCAGGGAGAGAGGTTACACTGAAGTCACACTGGGACTGCCTGCAACCAGTGCCACACAGAGAAGAGCTGAGTGTCCCTTACTGTGCAAACCTGTGCAGAACTCTTTGCATCAGTGTTAAAAACATGGATGAGTTTAATGAAAATCAAACCCTCGGTGTGTGAAGAGGTTAAAGATTTGGACAAAGCGTCAAACCCTGGTCTTAAATTATGGACTTAACTTACAAGTGCGGCAGGGCAATTAATTGACAACAGATCAAAAACCAACATTTAAAGCCTCTAATCGACGTAACACTGCCATGTCAGTTATTTCATACCCAAATTGTAATTCTCTCTATTCATAAATTATCCCTTTAAAAAAACACTACTGGTTGTGCAGTTACTCAACAGGCTGACCGGTATCTCAAAGCGTGAAGGGCAACCCAGCAGAAGAAGAAGTAGCCTCATGACACTGTCCCATCCATTTCACAACAGCTCAGTCAGATTGAGAACAGACTAAGCATAGCTTGATCAACAGGCCTAGATAATGCAATTGCTATCGGACTTGGCAGGACTCCGCAGGACTTGGAACAGAAGCCTCATAGAGCAAAACTCAAACACTGTGCCAATGTTTGGACTCACTTCGGCTACAGTAAGGATGACGTCAACCAAAAAGTTGCCAGTACCTCTTTCACAAAGTGAAGGTTATTTTCTACATCAACACTACATTATTAAAATCATTTATTGGCTACTTGTAATACAAGCTTTGTTTACTTTTCCCCTTTTTTAATAAAGTTTGATTTTTTTTTTCCATTCCAGCTGTGTTTTTAGTTCCATTGTTTAAATAAATTACCCTTAATTGTTCATATGTGCATATGTGTTCTAATCGTGCATTAGCCGTAATCAAGTGGGAAGGTTTCATTAATCGCAATTTTGATTTTGGCTCTACTCATAAGTGTTAAAAAGTGCAGTTCAGCAAATGTCCACTTGACATTGTCTAAAGAAAGATCAGAAAACACTTTAACACACTCAAAAAATTCAATATTTAGAGCAAAAACAAAGACACCAAAGCCAAAGAAGACGAAACGTACCTTCAGACTAAAGGTATCAAAATTGCACTTCAGAAACAGATGGGTTACATCACAGATACTACATCCATGAATTTTACAGACCATGGTTTGGACCCAAACTGGGTAAAGATGATTGATTCTATTGTAAACACTGTATTTAAAATACATAAATAAATAAATAGGTTGAAAAAGCCCTTGGAGTGATTTGCTTTTGGAGGCAGCCTTCAGTGGACACAAAAGAAAGTGCAGTATGGTCAAAGTTGACAGTCCACAAGATCTACTCACAGTAAGACCTACTTCTTATGGTGCTGTATGAATATTTGCAACCAAAAGAGTACATCAAAAATAGGTGTAAATGTAAATAAGAATTTTGATGTACATGTGCTATGTTCAGAGTTGATATGATGTTAGCCATAAAAAAAGCTAAATAAAATGCTAAAATAAATGTATATACCAATCAATGATGCTTGGAATGAGGATTTAAGCTCCTTATTGTTGGTGCTTTATAGACTGTTGCTTTGTTTTTAGAGCTACTGCTTTGCTTAGTGTTAGTGTGACATGAAACCCCAGAGTGTGTGTATGCAGGGTTCACAAACTGATTCCTTTCCACATCCTACCTCCTGTCATCATCACCATCATCAGTGCTCCTATTTTGAGCCTCAGCACCGCTCCTTTAATGACACAGGCGCCTTGATGTGATCTTCTTTGCCTTTCCTTTTCTTTCTCATCCTTCTCATCCACTGTCATATGAAACAACTGTTCCCTGAAACTCAACGCTGGGGAGTTTACTTTCTCTGTATACTGCACACAAGCACCTTTCACACACGCTCTGTATCCCTGACAACTCCCTAATGTTGTGTGGTCGAACTGCATGTGTGAACACACCATCTAAACCTGTTTGCTCCAGCTTCACCCAGACTGTTTCCTGCAGGAAGAATGGCAGTGAAGTCAGGGTGAGCTGAATGCAGCAGGTAATAGTCTGATAGGTGCACAGTACACAAGTGAGTGGGCCGGGCGATGACATCATTCATGGTGAGCAGGAAGAAGACTGCAAGCCTAGTGTTACTGTTAAAAGTGTTTCTCAGTGGCGGATCAGTAAAGTTGGACTCCTAAGCACACAGCCATGTTACTCATGCTCAGGACTGCTGTGGATTTGGTTTTCCAGTAGCTTCAGTAACTCACAGTATAGCTTAACAGACGCCACAGCTGCATCAGGCTGTAACTGGTGGGAACAGAGTGACCAGTTCGCTGACTGAAGAAGCAGCATGTCGATTCGGAGCGGCATGACAGCGAGTGGAGCTCAGAAAAACTGCTGTGAAGTTTTTAGTGGACCTGCAGACACTCATATGCAAATGTGTCAGACCTTTGGGCCTGCTTCTAGTGTGTGTGTGTGTGTGTGTTGGAAGTGTCATGGGCTTAGACTGTTGTGTGCAGAAAGACTAGTGACGCATGTCCAAACCTCGGCCACTGTCTCTCTCGTCTCACACACACCCACACACACACACACACACACACACACACAGCTCTCTGACACATCCCCGAGGCCGATCAGTCCATTGTACAGGCTCTCCAGTGAGCCATAGCTTTTACATATATTAAAATGAGCCTTGGGTACAGAGCTGCCCCCAAAGACCTGCTGCTCTCTGTCCACAGTCCACTCACACACACATACACTGAGGACACACAGCACGCACACACAAGCTTGAGAGCAGCAGTGTGTGCAGACAGGAGTGTAGAGAAGCCAGCAGACCATATCTGAGGAAACACTGGTCTTTTCTTCTTATTTTACCGAAACTTTTCTACTTCACAGGTTTCTTCAACTTTATTCACGTCTGGGAGCCCAAATGAAATAATTTGGACTTTCACTGGGACTCAGACGGATAAAAAACATTATTACTTCTATCGAATGGGCAGCCTCCTGAAACCAGTCCTGTAAGTCTGTGAAGTAAAGTGAAAGTCTAAAACAAGCTTTTAAAGAAACAGCACATCTACTGTAAGAGCTGACATAACAAAGGACCCAAAGCTAAACCTCAGGCTGTCAAAAATAAGGCACGCCACACTGGTCCCATGGAAATGCAAAGTTAGAATGTGAAATGTAGAAATATATTCATTAAAGTTTTTATAACTTTTAAGGCTTTTAACACCTTAGTGCATCTTAAATATGCTGAGGCAAAAAAGAAGTCATCAGCTGTGTTTATGTGAAGTCCTCTTTGCAGGATTTACAGTTTGTACCTGAATGTGACGTAACAAACTGTGTTCACAGAAAGTGCTTCCTGGATGTCATTATGAGCATATACAGTAATCGTCATTATAAGTCATGTCTGCCTCTAAGCCCAAATTCACACATACAGTGTAAGTGTGCACACTAGGCCGCACTTAGAAACCACTCTAGTCAATCACTGCATTCACATAGGTGGTGCTGCGGACCGTCTGTGCCGTGATCACCAACGGCTGTGTGCAGCTTTTATGCTGCAACTCTATTTTTGCCAGAGTTCTGGCTCCTGATCGTAAAGCTCATCTTTGTTTATCAAAACTATGCCACTGACACAAGTTTTGGATGAGGAAAAGTTAATCTTGCAGGTGAAAACTTGATTATTCTATACGACACAACACAAGCTTTCACAAGGACAGAAAAGAGAAGGCATGGACTGAAGGAGCTGAAGTTTAGGGAGGACCAGGTGAGTTTAACATGCTAATTAATTACCATGCAAGTATGTTGTTATATTTTAGATGTATAGTGTGCTTTTTGTATACTATAGGTAGGCCTGTCAAGATAATCAATAAATCAATTAACCGAATGATAAATAAAAACGTCCTCGGTAAGTTTGCCAGCCTCGATAAACTGACACGTGCATGCATGTTTGTTTCCCTCTCTTTTGACCAAAGAGGCTGAATGAGAAGATGGCTCACTACGTCTATCTTTCCTAACATTGGGGTGCATAGGTTGTATAGCGGATTTATAGCGGAGTGAGCATCTGTCAAAAATGCGATCTTTGGGGTGAAGACGGGGCTGCTCGCGCGTACACATGGAGAGAGCTGAAGCGAGCGTCCTGAGGGGTAAGGAGGAAACACGCTCATATGAGTGATGGCACAAAAGTTACGGTTCTTTAGCCGCCTGCCACAGTCCCAGTGTGGGAATATGTAGTTTTTTATCAGAATGAACAAAGTGTGAGCTCATGAACATCAACGAGCTGATATGTTGCATTTGTTTGAAAATAGTGGCAACGAAGAAGAAGAAGGGGAGGTGCAGCGGAGCCTTGTTCTTTGACAATCCGCTCTTACTGAGGCTTTTGGTCGGCAAAGTAAATAGAAATAAAAGCACCAAATGGTGTGCGCTCAAAGAAAGCTACATTGCCAAAGAAATGCAGCCCTTCAATACGGTTGAAAGCCAGAAATGTTCAAAATGTTTGACAGACAGTACAGATTGACTGGGAAAAAGGACATGTTACAAACAATTCAGGAACTGTATAAACTCCCTTTTATTTAGGCTATAGTTTTTATTGTTGTTTTCTTTTTTTTTTGGAGTTTTGTTTTTTCTTTAGAGACAGGGTCTATGTTTGATTAGTATTAATTATTTTCATTGACATGTATTTTTTATCTAAAAGAGTCCATTTCATTTTCATTATATTTTTTTTATCTTTCTTGTTTGTTAAATTCATTTTTTTTTTGTTTAATTTATTTTATTTAAAAGATCCTGACCTTTTAATTACAGTTAAATACTCTTAAGAAATTAAAGTTTCTTGCTTTTGATTTGGTGTACTCACTTTATTATCCCATTTATCATAATTACATCAATGAAAAAGTGGAAAAAAAAATCAAAATAATATTGACAATAATATCGTTTATCGGCAATAATATTTTGGAAAATTATTGTCTAGCAAAATTTGTTATTGTGACAGGCATAACTATAGGTTTTTATGTAATGTCACTGAGTTCACAGAATTTGCCTCTCAAGGATTTATGTTCACATAGTCTGTTTTACAAGTTTGTGTGTAGATGTTTTCACTGTGCAAAGTCAAGATCATTCTACTAATTGAGAGAACTATGGCCTGGTTCATCCTCGTCATCTAACCCTCCTTCTCCCTCTTCATCCTAGATACATGTCTTATACACATCACGTTACACATTCTCTGAAGACGTGTGTCTGTTGGCGCACACATGTTGGTGAAATAAGTGTGTAATATACTCTATGTGTGTGCTCTTTCTGTAAAATTATGTCAAAGCAGTCCTAACTTTTTACGTGTGATCAATAAACAGTTGAACTGAGACCAACAGATTCTCTCGTCTTCACTCAGGGATTGCCAATAGAAGAGCCAAGGGGTCCACATCTTCATGGGTGTGATTCCTGCAGGAACATGTGGCGATCATGCTGTGCGAATTAAGGGTAATGCAGTGATTTCCACTACAGAGTCATGGCTGTTTCTATTGATGCAATGGTCTCTTGTTGTTTCCCCCTGGTCGCCCAGGTTCAAACCCAGCCTGTGGCCTGTTTTCCACATTATTCTCCTCTCTCACTCTTTTTCCTGCTCTATCCACTGTCCCATCCTCTCCGATAAAAGGCTTAAAAGCCTTAAAAAAAAGATCATTTTTATTGCAGTGCTGCCTGAGGGTCTGAGATTCCATTCACCCCTAATTTGGTCTTTTTGTGAGACCAATTTGCAAAAATACACCAGATTGTTCTGTCTGGTTCATCATGTTGCAGGTAATACGCAGACATCCTATTTTTGCCAGACGTGGAGCAGTGACGGACAAATTCAGCACAGGGAAGATCAAGCGGGACAGGAAGTGACCAGAAACCACTTAAAACATCCAGTTACTTTCAAAATTAAACAAGCTGTTGCAAAATCAGTTTGTATTTATCTTGACTACAGCAACTTACCGATATAATGAGTGGAGTCAGACCAGGAGTCAACAGGTTTGAGGTTTTACAGCCCAACATGACTGAAGAGAGACTTATCAATGGAGTGGGAAGCGTGAGAACTCCTCGGTCTGTGAGTCCAGCTGTCTGTCAGTCATGCATCTTGTTGGACTGATCTCGCAGCGACAAATGTGAGTTGACAAATGCAGACAACCTGCAATGCATGTATTTGAGGTGTACGCCTCTCTCGACTGTCCTGTTTATACCTCGTCTTGTCTCCACACTGTTAATAAATTAACTAGAGGATGTTCTGAAGAGATTTTTAGTTATTTGTGTCTCTTCTACTTTTGTCCCCCTTTTTCAATTTTTTTATGAGTCCCAAAACTTGGTTGTTTTGGGGGACGGATTCAAAACAGGAATTCATTTATATTGAAAACAGAATTTCTTCTTGCATTATTTTACAAATAAATGAATAAATAAATAAATAAATAACTAAATAAATAAATAAATAAATAAATAAATAAATAAATAAATAAATCAGGGCTAAAATGATTTCCAAACATCAGGTCTGGTTTCATCATCATTCGACACAGCTTCTCAACTTTTTGCAACAGTGTTTTTTTTTTTTTTTTTTTTTTTTTTTTTTTTTGGAGCTATTAGAAACTCACTGGCTGGTTAGAAACGGGATGGTCATGACTTTTTTTTTATTTTATTCACAGATTTTTCAAAATAGAAAAGTATGCTCCTGCGGAGGGTTAAGAAGCTTTTTTTTTTCCCTCTTTCATTTTGATTCAAACTGAGCAGTGTCCTCCCAAACCGACCCAGAGACACAGGAGCTGCTCAGCAGCAGCAGTAGAAAAAAAAAGAATAACTAAAGGTGAAGTGTGACTGAGAGAGAAACTGTGTATCTATCGCTGCAGGAATCCAAAATAAACAGGCAGAGAACTGGATATCAAATGTCAGCTAACCTCTCCTTTGGTCATTTTCAGTTGGCTGTTTTGTCCTTTTGACATGTGTGGACACTTGCAGCTATGTGGGAAAGAAGAGCGTTCAGAGAGAAAGGGCACTTACCAGAAATAGCTGCTGCTGCTGCTGCTGCTGCTGCTGCTGCTGCTGCTGCTGCTGCTGCTGCTGCTGCTGCTGCTGCTGCTGCGCAGTGTTGGGCTAATTCACTGGAGGACCTGGAAGTGAAAGAAGAGATATACCGATGAAGTCAGAAGACATGATTTAAAATCTAGCACAGTTAGAATAAGAACATTCATTTACTACATTGATCACAAAGAGGAATGATTATTTATTCCCAAATTTGAGACAATCTTTGTCACAAAGAGAATAATCTGCACAAACAGGTTTAAGGACAAACAAATGTGATTGATAGTGGAGGTTATTTCAAACCAAAAGGAAGAAAAGTCCACGTCCTCTCCTGACTGAACTGAATGTACTACAAGGCTGAGATGTGTTGGCACTCAAAGGGATAGAAAGAGTCATTTATCCTTGACATGAGGTCGTAAAAAAAGACACCTCAGAGACAGAGGAGGACCCTCTTGATCTGCTGCTTTTGTGAAAGTAATTACCACACAACCTCCGGAGAATTCAAGAATAACTGAATGCCTCTGCTGCCAAAAGAGATTTAATTACAGCTGAAGCTTTGCATAAACCCAGCTGAGTCACAGATGCATCAATCCCACAGCCCATTGGCTAATGTCAGATATCATTATAAACTGTATGCTTCTGGGATTCATGGCCAACAGTTTGGGCGTTTCGGCATAGCTCACCTCTAGCTTTCAACGGTTCCTCACCCTGAGGAGAGAATATGAGTCTGACTCTAAAGAGTGGCTGGGTTTGTCTCATTTGATACATCAGAAAAATACTCCAGTCATTCTTTCAATCAATTAATTTATTTTTGTCAATGTTTCTGGCATCACAAGGATATTTTATTCAGCAGAATGATTAAGGTACAGCTTTTATAGAAACATCATGATGCATCCCAGAAGTCAAGCTCTGCCAGGTCTGACCTCAGGAGGAGAAGAAAACTACTTTGACCACGTCTTTAGGTGAACAGAGGTGGATCCCTCATTTCTGATGCATTCAGGAAGTCAGGAATTCTAAATGCTTAGGACCTGTGACGTTCACCCCAAAACACAAAAACACAGAGAATAAAACTGTGCTTACACAGAAACGTTGATGGAATGAAAACACTGTAGTAAGCTCGCCACACCTGTAGGTGGTGCTATAACAGTCTTGTCCAGATGCAGCTTTTGGTAGATTTTCACTGAAGTAGAGTTGGGCTGATCATCTGGTGTATTGGTGAATGCTAAGAGCATAAGTGGAGCAACAGATTATCATTTTGTTGAAAGACAGAAGATTCAGCAGACGACGACGACTGTAACAACGGGACTGTTACTGCTGTTCGACATGCAAAGCCGAGCCTGACGTCAGTGTTTCCACTAAACACGCTGGCTTGCTGTTTACACAGCAACAGTGGCTGCAGTGTTTGAAAAAAAAAAAAAAAATCACTCCGGAGACCATTTTCACAAGTTTGCGTTTTAGGTCTGCAAAAACGTTGTTTCCATGTAAACGGCCCCTGAGGCCTACAGGTTGGAGTTATATAAGATCTGGTGGGTGTGGTCCAGGCAGGATTGACAGGGAGCAATTTTGGATGCAAAGGATAAAAAACTTGGGATTTTAGGGCACGTTCACACTGGCCATCCAAACCGGGATGTAACCCCCCCCCCCCCCCCCCCCCCCCCTACCTCCCAGCACAATGAGACACAGAGAGCACTGCTACAACTTTAGAGACTTTTTCACTATTGTTAAGTGGTTTTGGGTCTGACACAGCCCTCTATCACCCCACTGCTGTTTAAAATGATTAATGAGAAGGGTGGTTGCAGTGATCATACATCATGGATCATACGTACGGTCTGCGTGCTGGTGCTTATGCTTGTGCATGAAGTTAACTGTACTGAAGCCCACCTCTCTGTAGCGTGCCGAAGCAGAGAAGTGAATCATGCCTGAGCATGGCCCGGTTGTGGTCACACTGGACAAACAAACTGGACTTTAAGGTTGAAGCGTGCTTAAGCATGGTACGGTTTGCCAGTGTGACCACATCCTTACACACATATTTGTTTACAGATGGAAATGTTCAGCTTCATTGGTCTGCCTGCTTTTGCTCTCCACACACTAAAGGTGCCTGCTGATATTTGTTTGGCAACACTTGATTCTCTTCTGTTTTAATGAAAAATCAGTAGTGATTTAAAGCTTTAAAGTTTCACACAACCACTGCCTGCAAGCGTGCACTGTGTGTCACCACTCTGGGTGGAGACTATGGGCCAAACAGATTTTATTTATCAAAGGCGAAAACAAATGGTGTTGGCATGCTTCTGTTTCAGGGTAGGACATCCCCTCAGAGGTTAGAAAATAAATCTACTCTAATGGCAGCTTGTATTGTTTGCCTCATTTCTGAGTCCAAACTGCTGGACGCCGTCCTTACAGGAATGTTAGAGCATTCACATGTTTTAAGAACTGCCCAGTCACATGAATCTGCTGAAGGTGACGCATCTTTCTTTAGAGTGTTTGGCCAGCAGGGGTGACAGCTTCACTGCTAGTACACATACACACACACACATAGACACATACACATATATTAATTCACATAATCAAACATGCCATCCACACACACACACCTCTGTATCACTGTGGTGTTTTCTAAATGACTGAGAGAAGATAAAAATCTACTGAGCACGGTACTTATTTATAATTCAGACTTTGAGCTCTCTCTCTCTCCCTCACACACACACACGCACACACACACGCACACACACACACACACACACACACACACACACACACACACACACACACACACACACACACACACACACACACACACACAGGGGGCAATCAAAGTGCAGAGTTGTCTCAAAGTGCCTCCAGCTGGAAACCCTGAGGTAAAAGAAGGAGTGACAGAGACGAGGGAGGACAGACAGACAGACGGACAGAGAGGTGTACCTGTGTTCTGGAGTGATAGAGGTCAAAAGGCTGTCATTGCCAAAAGCTACTAATGGAACATGCAGTACCTGAACAAAGGATCCTGTGTCTCTGGTGGAAGAAGAAAAACCTGACTGAGTCACAGTTTGAGCAGAGACCAGGTTCAGAGTGGGTAGGAAATGTTGGAAGGGAAGGTTTTTTTTTTTAAATCATGGACTAAAGCTGTTCACAGACCGCCTTAAGCAGGATTCTAAAGTGATGGTTGTTGATGCACTTCCAAAAATGTAGATGTACATACTTTGTGATGACTTTTATTATAAAGGAACTTTTCATCATAGAAGCAAAGGAGCAAATTATAAAAGACATAAATTGATAGAAGAAGACTTCAAATGGGTGAAATTCAGGGGGATTGGGGTACTGCACCACATGAATAGAAGCTAAGACCAGCAATGCACTGGTCATAGTCAGTCCACCTTTACTCTTAGTTGAGTTTGATTTATATTAGTGGTGGGACTTGATTAAAAAATAACTTATTTGAGTCTTTACTACTAATTAATCTCAATAAATCCCATTTAAATGGCATCAATATTTGACAGGAGAAGCAGTATTTTTTGATTCAAATGGATTTTGGTGGATGATGGAATCAATGAATACACATATACAGGAGCTTAAAGGGATAGTTCAGTCTTTTTTGAAGTGGGGTTGTATGAGCTCTATGTGACCACTAAGGACATAGATACAGTAGAAAGTTGTCTCCTCTCCCTCAGTAAGACACAAACTGTAATCGCTGGTGATGAGGAAATAGGCGCTAACAGGGACAGATGGTACCAAATTCAAAGGCTATTTTCTCTGCCTACAAGAACTAAAATTGTAAAAAAAGGATTGTGAGGCAGCGTAGGAAATTCAAAATGAGTGACTATGACAGCACCGAAGAAGTTTCATTCACTTTGGAACCAAAAGGATACCTGTATGAACCGGAGCACACAGAGCTGCTACAGATGGCGACTGAAAGAAATACAGAGGAAACATCCACGGACACTGGACATAGTCACTCATTTTGAATTTCCTACGCTGCCCCACAATCCTTAGAGTACAAACAAAAGAATTACGATACCTGATCAAACTTACACGAGGCTACAACCGGCGCCCGAAGCATAGCTTGTTTACATTCCCTACAGCTGAGAGGAGGAGGGGGGACGGAGCACACTAGCACAGAAGGATAAATGACCAGTTAGTTAGGTCCAGATAAATGTTTATATTTCCGAAGACTTAATGCTCTTAAAAAATATGTTATGTAGCGTACTCTTAAACTGTGGTATTACTTTTTGATTTTAGTTCTTGTAGGCAGAGAAAATAGCCTTTGAATTTGGTACAGTCTGTCCCAGTTAGCGTCTATTTCCTCGTAACCATCGATTAAAGTTTGTGTCTTACTGAGGGAGAGGAGACAACTTTCTACTGTTTCCAATGTCCTTAGTGGTCACATAGAGCTCATACAACCCCACTTCAAAAAAACTGAACCGTCCCTTTAAACAACAGAACCCTGTCTATTATCAATCAAATGATAATGGCTCAGCAAGGCTCAGCCACTGAATCCAAGGTCTGAAGGGCTTTTTGCAAACAGCGTGTATACATTTAATCAGACTGTTAGAATTACAACTTTGATGACTTATTAAACTTTGAAAAATAACATTAACTAAAGCTGGAGCTGACTGAACCTTACTTTGATGTCTGTGAACCAGCGACTGTGACGGAGTTCCTACTGTACCTTATTTGATAAAAAACTACAGCTACAGTTTCTTGGTCAGCTGGAGGGCCAGAGTGTGCATGAGCAAAGTGAGAAAGAGAGAGAAGTGAAACTGAAACTTAACTATCATCTCATCTTTAAAACTAATGCTAACAATGCTTTTAAACATTTTCATTCATTTTATTTTAACGTAGATCATCCATCAATCAGCCAAAGAAACACTGTCTCATCAAAGTTGTCTGTTGTCAGTCTGGGAACGTTACGCCTGAAATACACCAGATACCTCTGCAGTGTGACTCTGTTGTGTTAAGTGTTGACTGTGTTAGTCGACTCACACCTGCTGCGAGATCAGTCCAACAAGATGCATTACTGACAGACAGCTGGAGTCACAGACCGAGGAGTTCCCACGCTCCCACTCTATTGATGAGCTTCTCTTCATTCATGTTGGGCTGTTAAACCTCAAACCTGTTGACTCCTGGTCTGGCTCTGCTCATCAGTCATTCAAGCCGCTGTTATCTGACCAGAGCTTGTCCTGATTTTTCTGCAAACATATCTGCAAGCAGCTGTGGTGACCAGTCTTTTACAGTTTTAACCTACATGTGATGTTAGAGAGTGACTTCAACTTGAAAAAAGAAAAAAAAAAAAAAAAAAAAAAACATTAGTACTGCATCATGGCTTCACACCAGTCTCAACCTCTTATTTCTTTATTTCCTAACCCGTTAATCAGCTCTCTGTCGACCCCCCCCATGAAATGATCCCAGAACCCCTCACAAAAGAAAAACAGATGTCTTATACTGTGTGTTTGTGTGACGTTATAGAACAATCTTGGTCACATATCAGTGACATGATGAGATAAGTGTGTTGCCAACGGTTCAGGTGAGATGTGTGAGAAGACCAATTGGTTGTTCAGGCAGCAGAGTTAACACAAAGCATCATTTCCACAGCACACTGACTGAACGACTGAGCCACTTGTTTTTCCACTTTCTCTTTCCCCTCCACCTCGAGAGGGTCAGAAGCAAGGGATTCAGTGCCTCATCGAGCGTACTTCAACAGGGCAGATGTCATCCAGTTTATGTCATCAGAGCGCCGTAATTCTAACATCAGCTCTCATACACATAAATATTCAAAGTTGGAGCTGGGGCCAGAGGGGCCGAACAGGGAACAGTTAACGGGATCATCATGGCCCTGAAACAAAATTAGCTCCTCGTTTGTCTGTTAACACTCCTGCTCCTCTATGAGGGCTCATTGACTGCAGTCTTGCTCTGCTTGTGTGGTATTTAACGTAGAACTGTTTTAAGTTTATGGGAGAATGAAAACTCAGTCATTTACTCTCATAATGCTCTCAACAATGGCATAACTGCCCGTTTCACAGGCAATGTACCCTGTTAGTGAAGTGAGGCACAGAGGAGCTGAGAAGGTTGAACTGCCAGGACATGTGAGGTCAGGATGCATCAGCAAACGTTGAGGTTCATGTCCTGAAATGTTCAGCTGTGGTTTTACCTATCAACCTGACTGAGCTGTGCTGCTGCACTTTCAGCTCCCTCACAGGACAAACGTAAAAAGCTCCTGCATTCAAAACACGATGATAGATCCTTTTCAGTCCAGTTCAGTGTTCAGATTTCTGCTCTGGCATTAGTGTGGGAATGTGACTGGCAGTGTAAAGCTCCCTAAGTGGGCAGAAAAGCAACAGGAGCACTATACAAGTACAAGTCCACTTACTGTTTAATCTTAGAACACTTTGGGTACAGCAGACCAAGGTTTTTATTTAATCCCTACTTCTATTTTTCAAATTTCACTTTACTTTAAAATGTTTTTAGTGCTGTCTTTAAGTTTAATTTGGTTTTCATCCTTTAATAAAAATGCTTTGTTTCATTTAGTATGAGTTCCAGCTTTTTATTACCATTACTGACAACGAAATGAGGAGCGTAACTCTGTATCTGACCTGGCTTGCTCAGCCAGACACCAGAGGAGCTGCAAATAAAATGTGGGGAAAAGCATCGGACACACAGGTAATGATAACAACAATCATGCTGACACATCTTTAACAAAGAGCTGATGCTAAAGTAAACTTTTCATCAACAAATATCTCACAGCTACCTGTGTGTGTCTGTGTAACCTGCAGTCAGAGAGGATCTCCTGCAGCGTCTTTGGATCAAACCAACTCCAAGGAGAGGGGTGGATGCTTTTTCAGGTTTGAATGTAAGGCACAAAGTAGCCAACTTGTTTTGACTTGAAAATAAATAAGAGATGACAGGACCAGACTTAAACATAAGGGGCTCTAATTTCATAGTGCAGCGCAGGGGGCGCAAGCCTGGCGCAGCCTGCGCAGTGCTAATTTCGTGCAGTGCACCACTGTGCGCTGCCAATTTCACAATTTGGTAGACCGTCTGCGCAGAGATGGGTGTGACTGCGCGCCAGGAGGAGTTGACGGCGCACCAGGGGGAGGTGTCAGCAGATTCATGTTGGCGCAGTGACAATTTCGTGCCAAAAAAGTATGCTGAAAGCTCGCCAGCTCCAACCTGGTCTATCCTCAGCGCAAGGCGGAGCGCACCCCACGCAACTGTAATTTGGTGACAGGCGCACATGTGCGCACATGTCATCGAAGCCTCAGAGGCAGGTTTCCAGAGTGTCAGGCACATTTTAATGCAGTAAACAATCACAGTAATCGCTATTTAATGTAACCGTCTGAACCAGCATATACATTTATATCTATATTAACTGTCCCGTCACATCTGATGTCAGATTAAAGCCGTTTGTCATAATGGAATGTTAACCTGACGGCAGCTGGAAGTTTGATGCACATCTTACAATCAAACAATAAACAGCCTTAACATCTGATACTGAGTATATATCTGGTTCTCTTATTTCATTTAATTCAAAGAAAAGAGGGAGAGAAAAGACGAAGAAAAAAGAGACAAAATAAATGTATGTCACTTAGGATTTACCCGTGATTTCCCACATTTCTCTGTTTTAGTCTTTATTTTTAACGTGATCTAAAAAGATGGAGTACATTACTGTAAGGAGGATGAGGTGGAGACACCGGGAGAGTATACAGTATATCACCAAAGGTTCTGCTATTTGGCGATGACAAACCAGGAGTGCAGGTGGATCAAAAGTATTCTGAATGGATAAGCCAGCTGTGTAACTGTCTCTTCATTTTGTACTCCTATTAATGACAAAGGAACAGATTAAATCTGTCTCGGCAGCTGGCCCACACGGTGACGCGCTTCGTGTCCTCCAATGTGCCCCGCTGTCCATTCTCCTGCAGCAGGGACAGCAGCTCTGACCGTCTCCGCTACCAGCACTGTTTCCACAGTGTTGGAGATCACAGACCAATCAGACGCTGTGCCTCAGCCACAGGGCATTTGAAGGCGAGGAGAGGCGCTCATTTGATTGGTGAAAACAGCGCTCGGCTGTGTTAAACTCACTCACAGCTTTTCTCCTCCCTCTCTGCCATTTGCGCGGAGGGGGGTGTGGACGCGCAGCTCTGCGCTCCTCTGCACCTTGACTGCACCTCTCTTGGCACTGCAGGAAACTTGCAAAGTGCGCTGGTCACGCCCTGCGCGCACAGCGAAGGCCGGCGCCTGCGCCTGCTCTACGAAATTAGAGCCCAAGGGGTTAATCTGGAGAAATTACAAGTTGGGAGTGGAGTTAGAGACAGGGTTAAAAAGCAGGAGAATCCCTCCTAAATCAGGAGAGTTGACTGGTCTATATGACCTGGATCACTCAGCCAGACGCAGGACAGGAGCTGCAGATTTAATATGAGCGAGTACTGAGCAGTCTGTGGGGTTTAAACTGGTGTTTTCAGGATGGGAGTCGGCTCACAGGCTCTACATTAACGTCATTTTCAGGATGGAAGTAAACAGACACCACTTCAACGTCAGAGATGGAAAAGACAAGAAGATTCACATTATGTCCCAGAACAAAACCTGCTCAAAAACTGAATTCCTTTGCTAAATTGAGGGTTTTTCAAAAAAAATAACACAGTATTACCTTCCCTGGTAACTAATTACATTTATTCCATTATTAATTTAATTACTTTTGGGGAAAGTGATGAAGAAATTTGCCCAACACTGATTATCTTAAAATTAGCATCATAACGCTGTCTCAGATGTTTTGGTTCATTTTACTCTGGACAACCACCACCTCTCATTCCCGGTCACTGCGTCTCAGCTGTGATTGACAGATCCCACTTTTTCACATTATTTCCAACGAAGAAAACCTTGTCCTACATTCAGTTAAAATAAATTAATAGCTTCACACATGCATATTTTACTCACTTTACTCTGAAAAGGTTTTCAAACTTAAATAAAACAAGTGATGTTACTGGAGTGTAGGCTTAGATACTTCATGCTATGCTGCTGTTAGTTTGCATGTTACGCGCTGCAGATATGTCACGTCCTGAGTACACTCTGTAATTGTGCATGTACAGGCCATGCTTTCAGACTGTAACCGTTGCCCTTTTTATTAATCTTTTTATTTATTTTCCAATGTTTTTAACATCATTTCAAGCCATCATTTTCCTAGAAATGTCAGATTTGTTTCTGGTGTTTTCTTTTGGGTGATTTTCCCTCTGGATGAGCAGCTGGAGAGAGCTGTTTTTGATCGTTTTCATGGTGGAATAGTAGACTCAAGCTAGCAGTCAGGTGACAGGGTATTTCACTTGGTTCCAATTAGTATTTTTTGGAAACATACAAAACATTTTGACTTAGTTGGATTCTCATAAAGCCTAGCTTTTTAGTTTCATTTCAAGTTTTTTTTTCTTTTTTAATCTTTTAAGCAGTCTAAAATGAGTACAGTCTCTCTGTGAGCTTCAGAAACTCTCTTCCAGCAGTGTGATTGTCTTTTTGTTATTTCTCATCCCTGAAACCTCTGCTGCAGGTTAGGTGTCAGACAAAGTGACAGACGGTAACAGCAACATCAGCGGCTCACATGCAGATACTCAAGGTGAGCGATACAGTGCTGAAAGAAGGCTGAGAGACATCTTTTGTCCAAGGACAAAACCCTGACATGTTCAGGACAAAGAGATCAAATCTATGGCTTTATCCAAAGCAGGCACAAAAAGTCAACATAAAACACAGTTTCTCTCACATTCTCTTAGGAGATTTACATTTTCTCTCTGCAAAAATTAAGTGTGGCCAAAAATGCAGGATCCCTGTGAGTGTGAGTGTCATGGTCTCATGCAGTGGACAAGCCCAATGGATACATACAAACACTGAATAAAACAAAATATGTATGAAATACTTTGAGCTCTGTGTTTGGGAAAACTGTCCAACAATCCACAATCCACTTTATTTATATAGCACATTTTAAAAACAGACCGTCTCCAAAGTGCTGTACAAAAGCAACAAATTAAAGGCACGTACACAAGGCTCTGCTAGCTCCATGAAATAAATAAAACCATAAAATAAATAAGACATAAAATAAAAACATGAATTAAAATGATAGATAAGAAAAAAATGAATTAAAAGACACCACGTGGTGTTAAAAGCCAGAGAATAAAAGTGGGCCTTAAGACGAGACTTAAAACAGTCCACCGTTGGGGCCATTCGGACGTGGAGGGGCAAAGAGTTCCAGAGTTTGGGACCAACCACAGAGAAGGCCCTGTCCCCTCTGGTTTTAAGTCTCGTCTTAGGCACCACGAGCTGGGACTGGCCCCTTAGACCTCAGAGCATGTGCTGGAGTGTAAATTTGGAGGCAGTCTGATGTATTGAGAGGCCAGTCCATTCAAAGCTTTAAAAACAAACAAAAGGATCTTTAAATCAATTCTAAAATTAACAGGGAGCCAGTGCAAAGAAGCTAAAATTGGGGTGATATGTTCGCGCTTTCTGGCTCCTGTTAAAAGTTGTGCCGCAGAGTTCTGGACTAACTGCAACCGCGAGAGCACATTTTTGCCTATACCCATGTAAAGCACATTGCAGTAGTCCAGGCGAGAAGAGATAAAAGCATGCACGACTTTTTCAAGAAGATTAAAAGATAAAAAAGGTTTTACCTTTGATAAAAGACGAAGGTGATAATAACTTGATTTTAAAACCGCATTGACCTGCTTATCCAGTTTAAAACCGCTGTCTATGGTGACGCCAAGGCTGGTGACTTTGGGACGCAAATAATTTTGGAGTGGTCCCAAGTCAATGAGGGAATCGCCAAATAAAATGATCTCTGTTTTCCCCTCATTTCATGAAAGAAAATAATAATAACTGGGCAAACCAAGCCTTGACGTCACTAAGACAGTCCAGGAGGGGTGTCAGGGGGCAGTGGCTGGTTTTGGTGATGGGCATATAAATTTGGCAGTCATCAGCATAAAAATGGTTAAGCAGAAGATGAAACCCTACATCCTAGAGACAGAATGAGATCGTCATGGGACTTCCTGAAATGATAGGTCTTTGCATAATTATCTCCTAAATTGGGGTCTGCCTCAATCATCGAGGCCTGCCCATGGCTCTGGCCTGAACAGAAATCAAGACTGGCCAGTCAGAGAAAAGGGGGTCTGTAGAGTGGGGAGCCTTAAAGCGACAGAAGTTAAATCAAAGTGCACCAGACCCAGGCTGAAATAAGGGTTTTCTAAAACAGCAAGGGAGAGAAAAATAGGGATATCTTGAGCTGTAGACCATAGAAAGATACTACAGGGAATCAGGGGAACACTTTAAAGCCTTAAACAGAACAGTACATGCTTTTTGTTGACAGCTAGTTGCTCACTCTGACCTCAGTTGATCAAGGTATGGATCCCTCGTGCACTTCTTGGTTGTTACAGAGGTTGGAGAAAGGAGAGGAAACTTGCAGAGGGTGAGAGCAGTATCACAAGCTTAAAAGTTCAACTGTAAATGCTCGCCCATTGTTGGAGAACAGAGTCACTTCATTCCCGCACAGCTGTGAGGAGGCACACCAGCACAAATCAAGCACAAATTGCAGATTTCAGCATTAATCAGACTTCGCCTAGCAACAAGGCAGCGTGCCACTGTGCAGGAGTGAAATCCCATGATGACTGCTGCCTGCCCCTGTCTCTACTTAAACCACGGCGTGAACAGCCGTCTTCTCCGGAGCTGATCTGACCTCTTTACACGCTGCAGGAACTTTCTGCAAGGTTCCAGCAGAGCAGGAGCAGACCGGTGTCAGGCTGAGGTCAGTGTCAAACCCTTTCACCTAATGTGAGACCTCACTGTAAGCTACGGCAAGGGTCCTGAACTGCTGTTATTCTCAGGTTACAGACCGGGCTGAGGGGGTTAAAAGAGCGTTATGTCACTATAAACATCAGCCAGCAGGAAGTTACAAAAGATGGAGGAGATTCTACTCCATACTCTTCAGAGTGAATGAACCAATGAAAACAACAAAAAAAAACAACAACATGACCTGAAGACCGAGAACCTCCAGAGACACAGAAACACATTCACTCCTTTTCCTCCTTTAAAGACAAACACTGGGACTGTTTTTCAACTGGCGTTCAACCAAACAGGGCAGGCAGTCCATTCATTACAATAAAAAGCTCTCTCTCAGTCTACTTGTGCCTCCATCTACTTACATAGTTGTTGTGCAAAGTGTTTTTTTTTGTTTTTGAAGAATCCCTAAATGCTTTAAATGCTCAGTCAGTGCAACAGTCCCTTCACCAGTAAACTATAATATCCTTCTATAGTATTCTTTTGGGTAAACATTTGAATCCCCGAAATGTCTGCGTTTACAGAAAAAATAAGAATAAGGATACTGCTCAAATTTGACTAAACTAACCTAAACAGTTTGTAAGCTGCTTACTTTGGTATAAAACTTGATTTATGTGGCGCTGAAACACCTGAATAGTAAAGAGTGATTTGTGGAGCAAACTCCTGCAACGTCTCAAAAACTTTTTTAGCAAAGTAATTATCTTTTTTCCAAAAACTTCCCGAGACTCATCTTAACTCTAAGTTCATTAGCACGCACACACACACACACACACACACACACACACACACACACACACACACACACACGCTAACATGCTTGCACGCACAACAAAGAGAAGATATTGCCGGTTCATGACTGCTTTGTGGTTATTGGAACGTCTAACTCCAAATGTGCGTTGAGGAGTCCCAAGCCATTTTCAGTGAGGATTCTTCTCATATTACTTGCAATAAAACCTCTTCCATCCCCACTTTGGCGTGATACACTAACAGAGATTTTCAGCAGATCGCAAGCCATGATTTGCTGTGTCAAAAGGCGTATGCTTAGGTACCAGCAACTTCCGCTCAGGGACGGAGCCAGGATTTTAGGTTTGGGTGGGCCAATCCAATTTTGGCTGGGTCTTAAATTTCAAAAGTTAGAGGATCACTGATTAATTAACTAAAATTGACCAATATACCACTGTTACCATTTGTGGTTTCAAAGCAAATTTGGTTGCTTTTTGCACCTTTGTTGTGTTTTTTTTTGTTTGTTTGTTTATCATAGGCTGAAAGAGTGGGGACTTCAACCACGGTTACATACAAGAAAAAAAAACAACCCTACAGTCTTGCCTTGAACCATTCCCTAGTCTTGCCTATTTAACATGAGGCTTTTTGTTATTAGTCTGTATATTCCTTTTTATCCAGTTGGCTAAAATAATTGCCAAACTTTGCTCATTTTACAGACAGGAAATCTAACACTAATAAAACAATCAAAAAAAGAAAAAAAAAATCCAAAATGCTTATTTTAAATCAATTGAAAGATAATAATAAAAAAAATGAAACAATTCAAAGAGAAGTTTTGGGTGGGCCTGTTAAAAAGTGGTTGGGCCTGGGACCTCTGGGCCCACCCATAATGCCGCCCCTGCTCCTTTTACAGTCAGTCGCACCTGTGGCTGTTGAGGAGCTAACTTACTCAGCCTACATCCAGGCAGGTTATTTTGACTTTTTTGTATTTCTATTTTATAATTGCCATTTTGACTTTTATCCCAACCTGTCCAAAATTAATTTCTTCATGAATCATGGCCCTAATCAGACTTCTGCAGTAGTTTAGAAGCTTTTTGGTGATTTCTAGATGATCTGTGCTCCTTCTGTCTCCAACAATCACCAACAGCATCCTGTGAAATGTCTCCTTCTGGAACACCTGCTATAGCACCTGTCACTGGATGTTCATTGTTTGTCCGAGTGAGTGAAGGGGGGCGTGGCTTAGTCAGAGGTCAATTAAACGCTGTTTCCACCAAGCGGTTCAGTTCAGTTTACCATTGTACGGCATGTTTTTGTGGTGTTTCCATTAAGTAATTGGGGGTCCAGCCCCCAAATTACCGACCCGACCATCCCACTTTGTGGTACCTTTCTGTTGGGGTGCCAGATCTATCAATTTGATTCCCAAAGGGAGGAGCTTGAAACATTGCAGTCTGTTGATTGGTTAAAGGCGTTGTCACTTCCTGTGTGACTGCAGCTGCTGTATTTCTCCTGGTGGCTCACAGCCTTCTCTGAAACAAGGCTTTTTGTAACAAAGAGCCACATGCCAATCACAAAGAAGACAAATAACTGGATGTCTTCCCTGATGCTTTTGTCCAAAGCAACATATGACACAAGCAAGAATTCAGACAGATGGAAAATTTGGTTTGTGAGACAAAGTGCCACAAGTTATTTGGCTGCAGGTGCTGCCATCAAGAGCAAGAAGATTTCTTTTTTTAAATTTAGTTTTTTATGTAGCATAATGTGGCCAACTAACCACAATTAGTTGCTGCAACAATATACTTCAACCTACAACAACATTAAGTAATTAATGCTGAAAATTCACTAAGAGCTGGGTCTGAGCAAGCGGTAATTGTCGGTCTAAGAATATGAGACAATGCTGCAGTGCTAAAATCTGCTGTAGTGAAGGGGCACAGTGAAGATGTAGAAAACAAAAAGCCTTAAGCTTTGGTATGGTGAAATCATAAATATCTCTAACTAATAAACGGCTATTGTTGTTTTTAAAGACCATATTTTGACAGGATGATACCAAAGATGTGTACTGTAGCCCGTAAGGATCACACTTTGGAAATGTTCCTGTCTCAGGGCAGAGCAGGTTCATCTGTGATTAAACTGTGATCGGGTTTATTCTATAGGAAAATGAAGAAGGATAGAAAAAAAGAAAAGAACAGACATGAACTGTAGAGAGGAAGAAATGACAGTAAGAGGAGCTGGCATGAGGAGAAGAGACAGTCGCCACTCAGCCTCTGCTCCGCTGTGACTGTCCTGACCTGGGTGACACTGACAGCATGCATGCCCGTGTGTGTGTGTGTGTGTGTGTGTGTGTGTGTGTGTGTGTGTGTGTGTGTGTGTGTGTGTGTGTGTGTGTGTGTGTGTGTGTGTGTGACAGACAGAGTGACAGGGACAGGGAAGCAGCTGCGTCCCCAGTGATCCTGGTTTCTTGTCTGGTTACATATTCAGCTCTGACAGACTCTGAAGGCTGAATAAGGATTTACTGAACTGGACAGAGACGGATGAAAAGACACTCGTGATACATCCAAGTCGAACTGAGAGCCTCTGCTTAAAGCATGGCAAACCAAACATAGAGATAAAGTTGGTATCAACAACTAATGTGCTACTTTACTTAAAGAAGCTCAGAATTTCAAAAGCCAGACACTTGACTCTGATTTTACCCCAGAGTTTTTTTCTCCAAGCATCTTTTTACCTTGTTGTTTTGATGCAACTGTTTTTTGTTTTTTCTACCACTCCACAGCAGCCTTTTTTCACCACACTGATGTAAAAAGCAGTGTAATTTCCCCTGCACTTCTCAGGTTGACATTTATTTCTTTTTATTCATGGAACTAACTTCAACTTGGAGCAAAAAAAAAATCAGAAGGATGTTAGAGGAGACGGAGGGAGAAAGTTTAAAGGTTGTGCTCAGATAAAACAAACATGACAGGGTTCACCTGATTTCTGATTTTACCAGGGGTCTGTACCCTGAGGGAGCTTCGCTGCTGCTCTCCCTTCCTTGGCCTTGAATGGGTGTGTATGAATAGGGATGGGTGCTGAACTAGGTACTTTTATAGGTACCGACCGGATTCTGTCAAAAGTACCAGGTATCAATTCAGATAAAACCAAAAGATACCATGTTTAGGTATCTAAGTGCATCCTTGTGACTGTGAGGGAGTGGAAGAATAGGTGATTTTCCATGCTGAACATGAACACAGCATTGCAAGGTTGTATATTGAAGAATAAACATGTTAAATCCAAGTATTTTTATATTCTGTTATTAAACAAATTGATACTTTTTACCACATAAACACAAAAAAAGTACCGAAAATTGGTACCGTTACTGATTGCTAGCTAACGGGCATCGGTACCATATCGTTTCAAATGTGAAAGGTACCCATCCCTATGTATGAAGAAGGGAAATTATTCATGTTCATAATTTAAAGACCTCAGAAATTATCAGATCTCTCAAACCATCGAAAGCCAGGCTCAAAAATCTTAGCCTGACACTGGCCAAACCAATTACTAATGCTGTTAACCTTTCTGTATCTCAAAAAAGAATTCCCAAGACCATGGAAATCTGCACTTGTCACACCACAGTTTACAAATCTGGTGAACCCCGTTCTCCCTGTAATTGTAGGTTGAGCAGCATTCCTCCAATAATGTCCAAAGTTGCAGAAAATTGGGAAATAATACTGAATTATCCACCTGAGAAACAACTCTTTCAATTACATTCAATGCAGTTTGGTTTCAGATCCAACCTCTCAACTGAGAGAGCAAACAGCTTTTTAATGGAAGAAATTAAGTCGCAACAAAAAAGTTGAGGCAGCGTCAGTGCTGTTTTTTTTTTTTTTTTTTACCTTACAAGAGCATTTGACTGTTAATCACTGTGTTCCTTTATCTGTATTATCCACCGTGGATCTCTATCAAACTGTGCTTGAACCAAAGCCTTGGAATGCAAATGACTACTCTCTGCAACCCTCACAGCTGTAACTCTCAGTGTGCGGGTCAGAGATCGACCTCTGGGCTTATAGAACTGACTGAAGCGTGCCTCACTCTACTCTGTAATAACACACCCCAATCTGCGCTCACCGTATACATTTTTTGCTTGAATGAAATTAATGGAATAGAGAGGGAGTGCAGGAGAAATTTATAGAGATGAGGGAAAGTTTAATGTATGCAGGGACGTTGTGGTAAATCTTTGAGGGACTCACAGTCCTTCAAGCTCTGAATACTTTATTCTTTCACTGCACGGTGTTAGGTGGTCGAGTGTGAAAATAAATCAGGGTTTCAGATCCAGGTTGCTTTGTGGTTAACATTAAAGTGTGTAATGGTATAAAGTTTAAAGAGACAGTTTGTTGAGAACACAAGTTGAATATTTTTCATTGTAACAACTGAGAGTTTTTGTTTTGATACTCTTGATACTGTCACAAGGTCAAAGAAGGTTTTTCTTTGTTGCACACTGAGCAAAGAGACGTTCAAAGGAAGTACGTCATTTTGGGACGTCATATTTTGGTCTCCTGACTGTTCCTTCAGTGGTCTCTCTGACGTCTAATGAATGTCCATTTATGATGTTCACTCTAACTCTGTACAAAAAAACAAACAAACAAACAAAAAAAAAATAACCAATGCGTGGAGATGTTCAAAATCTTTGTCCATGCCGTGGCCTGTAACCAGCATCTTTCCAGTTCCAAAGCGAAGTCCCTATGAACTAAGTTACTTTCATGGCTGCTGCCACTGTGGCCTTTTTAGTTATTCTTACTGTACTGATCCTCCTTCTTTTTTCCATGTATTACTGTAGTCCAGTGTCTGAAGGTGGCAGACTGTTCCTGTTCATTCTCCTGTAGCTTCATTTGATTTTCTCAGCAGCAGATTGTTACTGTAAATACAGACAAAGGCGTTATACATTTCCTGCTGCTGAGCCAAATAAAGCTACAGGAAAACCAACCACCAGGTTAAAACATCACCATTTTAGAATGGAAAACAGGAAATTGAAACAAACAAAATTTGACTGTATTCAAAACGAATCTTTCAAATTAGACGTCCAGAAGTGATGTTGAAAGGGCGTTGGAACGTCTGCTTGGGCAGTGTGGGTACTGTGGACATCACAAATGGACTGTATGGATGTGGTTTTTGGATCATGTTTTGAGTTCAGAGTTGCAGTTGTTCTTGTGTATCTTGATTTTCTTTGAGTTTATTCTTTATTATTCTTGTCTTATGTTTCCGGTTTAGTCTATAGTTGTTTTCTGTGGTTTTGGTTGGTTCTTATCATGCGCAGGTTTTCATTATGTTTATCACTGAGTGTTTTACTGTTTTGAATTTATCTTGTCTGTCTTGAGTGTTTGGTTTAGTTCTTCTTGTGTTTCCCTCCTGGTTGTTTGCTCCTAATGTGTTTTACTTGAGTCTATTTGTGCCTGTGTTGGTTGTCCATGTGTCTGTTTCAGACCATGTCCACACGTAGACAGATATTTGGGAAACCTCATATATTTTTATTCATTAAGGCTAGTCATCTACACAAAACTGCAGCTTTACGTCACTGAAAACAATGTTTTCTGAAAACTCAGTTAAGATTTTGGAAAACTCAGCTGAATGACGGGGTCTGATTGGTTGGAACAGGTTTTACATTCTAGTAAACACTGCCAAGTATGGGTTTGGCATGCCTCGAGCAGCGCTTATTGGCAGATTTGCCTGCTGTGTTTGGAAGAAAGTATATTTATTAAACAAACAAGGGGGATATTCTTTTTTGAAAATAACTGTCTACATGTGGACATGACCTTAATCTCTGTCGTTCAGTTCATTGTCAGTGCATCCTGTCGTGTTGGTTGTGTGTTGTTCCTATCTGTCTCTATAATGTTCTACCAGTGTTTTAGTTTTTTTTTTTTTCTTTTGTAGGAGTTTTTGAATTTTTTGAGTTTAGTTTAAATAAAACCCTTTTTTTGTCACATTTGCATTTGGATCCTCCACTTCCATTGGTTTCTTGTTCCTCTGGATCATGACCATAGACTGTTTAAAACTTGGACCTAGTCCCGCCAATGTCACCCATCTGTTCCTGAAACGGAAAATGAAGCACATCGGCTATAGCGGCCATATTGGTAGTGTCAGGTAGTGCCTCTGATTGGGCGAGTTTGCAATCTTAATATCATCTAAACAGCCAAAAAAATTCACCCCCCTTACAGTGGGTGTCGTTAGTGAAGTTAGCAACTCAGACAGGAGACGTTTTTTGAACCAGGCTGTAAATAGGTTAATCACTGGTTTGAAAACGTCTTTTTGGCTTGGTGTGTATGTGACTTCTGCTACTTCCGCAGCCAGCCTCAAGCTGACACTCGACGAAAAGCAGATTATAGCACTTCCACATTGTCTCATATTCTGAGACCGAAGGTTGCCACTTGGTCATGACATAGACGGTCAGTAGAGGTTGGAAAAAGATGTCGTTTGGAGGAGCACTCTGAATTTTCAGGAGACCAAAGTAATGCCTCAAATACACCAGATGTGTCACGTCCATAGTACGTCTCCATTCTGTTGCCTGCTGACAATGTTTGTTAACTGACCATGGCTGCGTGTTCAGTCCATCAAACTTCATGACTAACAGACAGCTGGAGTCACAGACCGAGGAGTTCCTGCTCTTCCCACTCCTTTGATAAGTCTCTCCTCATTCATGTTGGGCTGTAAAACCTCAAACCTGTTGACTCCTGGTCTGGCTCTGCTCATTATGCCTGTTTGTTGTTGTAGTCAAGATAAATATGGAATATTTGAATGGAAACCTTTCTGATCCGTTAATGGTGACAGAGTGGAGATGGACTGCTGACACATCTGGTGTATTTCAGCCGTTAGACTTGGACCCCCTTTCAACGTCTCTTTGCTCAGATGGCTTTCTCACTCACTCCTGCTTAGTCGTCCACTTGACGTCAAAAAGCATACGTTCAAATGTTGAACTGCATATTGACGTCCAGTGGGGTCATGGTTAGTCGCCCTATTAACAGACCTGATTTGAACATTGTGTAGACGTCAAGAACTGGTCTTTGACTGACAGATGTGATACAGGTTTAGATGATGGTGCAAAGCCATCTTCAGTGAGAGCTTTTTTTCTTATTTTTTCATTTGGTACTACAGCTTAGAGCCATGTGTCCAGATCAGCAGGTTAATTGTGTTTGCAGCTGATTGGTTCAGACTAAACTGTACATTAGGGGAAAAGAAATATGTCTTTGAGGTTTTAAGTCAAATGTTAACCTTCTGACAGAATTTGTTGACCAAAAGAAGTAAACGATCATCCTGACAGATCCTGTAACTGACTCAAACCCAAAGAAGTCAAAAAGATGTCACAGATATTTCTTTCAGATTCAGTTCTGACCAAACTAAACAGACATCATGTGTAATTATTCTTTTAAAGATTTATAAGGAGACTGATGATAAATGACTCTGTGAAATCAGACCAGCAGCAGCTGCTCTCTACCTGTCTTCCTCTTGCCATCCCTCCATCTCTGCAGCCGTTCTAAAATCCATCCATACCTCTAAATAAAGAGGTTAACATGACCGGGCCTGGCGTCCAAATGTGATTACTGAAGTGATTTTTTAGCCCATCCAGCCACTAATGTGACAGGCAGCCATTTTCCGCTAGAGTTACACACACACACATTGACACACACAACGATGTACCCTGTGTCCTCACACACACATTCACATCACATCCTGCAATACACACCAAAACCACACACAGAAACACAGACAAAGTCCCCAGACACTCATAAAATTAGATGGACAGAGATGAGAGGAGGGACGGGTAAAAGGTGGTGGTGGAGGGGGGAGGAAGCATGGGTGGGGTGGGGGGGTCAGGGAGAAATGGGGAGGGTGGAATTTGATTGTTATTGCTTCCCCTGGGTTTGTGCATGTGTACGCAGGTGTGTGTGTGTGTGTGTGTGTGTGTGTGTGTGTGTGTGTGTGTGTGTGTGTGTGTGTGTGTGTGTGTGTGTGTGTGTGAATTTGTCTGTGTCTGCAAAAAAAGATAGAGGCCATGGGTAGCACACATAGAAAGACAAAGAAAACTGTATGCACACCTGTAAACACACACACACACACACACACACACACACACACACACACACACACACACACACACACACACACACACACACACACACACACACATCTCTTTAATACTGTTCAGAAAAAGTGTGTGCTCTGTGCTCTGTTTAAGCTGATGTGATGTTAGCATTGGTTATTTTATCATGCAGATCAAAGTCACTGATTATTTGGAATAAGTTCTGGAATTGTTTTTCATTGCTTGATATTTTGTCCCTTTTTGCACACCATACATATGCAGCTGCTGCAACTTCCTGTTGCTGCTATGAAGGAATAAGGTATAGGCCACAGCTGCAGGTTTGAACAGCATTTTGCTTCAAAGAATGAAAACAAACAATAACAACAACAAGAACCAGGCTGCTGTGTTCTGCCTTGTTGACAGATGTAGCTTTTTACGTCGCAAAACAGTATATTAAACAAATACAGGGAACCAAGATAATCTCAATGTAGCCAAAAATATGTTTTTCTCATGTTTTGCAGCAAATTGAAAATTTGCATGAATTTTCACATTTATGTTTGTGGATTTGTTTTGTTTGTCATCTTTCTGTGAAAAAGTAATAATGGAATGTTGGAATCTTAAAGAGCATAATGGCCAATGTATTTTTTCTTTTTTTTAATTTTGTATTAAGAGAGAGGTAGATATAATAGGATGTTTTCTTCTTTCTGCTCCTTTTTCATTTATTTCAGTTTCAAAAAAAAGAGAAAAAAGATTATATATATATATATATATATATATATATATATATATATATATATATATATATATATATATATATATATATATATATATATATATATATATATATGAAGAGATTTTTCCCAAAATACCATGAATGCAGTTTAAAAAAAAAAAAAAAAAAAAAAAAAAACATCTTCATCATGTCATTTTGCTGTGTACTGAACCTATTCAGTACACTGCCCTATTGTTATTTTATGTTTATTTACTAATTTACTTTTTTCCCCCTGTTTAAAAAATACTGTTAGATTCAGTTTTTCTCCAAACAAGCACCAATCCTCTTTCTGGACCAACCTGGTGTTGAAAATTATTGAATTAGATCTACAGCTTTTTGGGAGAGAACTCTTTATATTTATATAAATACATATATATGAACATATGTTTGTACTGTACATCAGTGTTTCCCAAACTTTTTTTCAGGTGACCCACTATTTTGGAGGATTTGCAAAGATTTTAAAACAAAGGTTCTTTCAGATGTTTCTGCATCATGTTACATCTTTTGTACCAGCTAACAGGCCTAAGAGACAAATTTGACAGATGCATTACACTTTTTTAGGCTTAGTGAGAAAATACTTACATTTTTACTGTGAGGGGTTAGCATGCTAGCTTTTCAGAATTGTATCCCAGTCATCAGAACAAAATGAGAGAACAACACACTTATTGAGCGCAGCATCTGTTTCTGTTTTTTGCCTTCATTTTTGTGAGAGCTCCAAGTCATATTTGTTTATTATTATAGGAGCCTGTCAAAGTCAAGTTTCTGTCAGTCGTGACAGACAGAAAAAAAAAAAAAATCCTTTCTATTCTATTTAATGTGGTTGTGAAAGAGATAAGAAGCAAAATACCAGACTCAGGACAAGATATTCAGATGTGATGGTCATCTATTCATGTCTTTTTTTCAGTGTGACATCACTGCACAGCTATAACAAGCTCCGTTTCTGCAGCTGGTCCCTGTCCAAGTTCCAACAGTGGACTTTCAAAGTCAAAGGGGTTTTGAATCAGACTTCAAATCTTTCTTTTGGAAATTAATGATCAAAGTTATCAATGGGTTAACTCTTTCATTTAGATGATAGTGACACAGATATGGTGGTTTGTCTTTGGCTGTTTGAGCTCATGGCTTCAGACGTTTTTTAAAGCAGCTAAATGTTTCCAGTAACAGTTAACATTGAGGCAAGGACCCTTTATGATGAAAACTTGACCAGCTATGACAGCTTGCGTAGCCAATCATCAGTAAACAAATCAGCGAGGGGAGACTTCTTCTGGTTAAGGAACGCATGAATTTCATGTAAACATTTTGGAAACTAACTTGGTGACCCATAAAAATACTCTGGCGACCCACCTTTGGGTCAGGACCCAGACTTTGGGAATGGCTGCTGTACATTATGACAGTATAAATGAAATAAAGACCAAGTAAACAAAACAAAATATCAAACAGAACCAACGTGTAAACAGAGCTTCAACCGATGAGCCAAGCCTACAGGTGCAGCTAAGCACCATGTTGTAGACACATTCAATCCTCAGCGTTTTGTTAAAGAAAACAAAAAGAGGTGTCAACGGAATCGTTTCGTCGTCATTGATCAAAACAGCACTGGTGGCATTGATATCTTTTTAAAATACAGAAGTAAACCCAAAAGTCCTGAAGAGTCACACACCATAGTAAATGATTCAATCATTTTAACCTTTCATAATGAATTCAGGCGCAAAACATCACTGACAGCCATGTGTTACTGGTAGTTCATAGGGTAGTTTAATAATGAATCCCTGCGTTTTCACTCATGATGAGGAGCAGTGTTGGGAATAATGGCGTTAAAACGGTGTTACCTTTTCAGCTACAAACATCACACAGCTACCTGTGTGTGTCTGTGTAACCTCAGTCAGAGAGGATCTCCTGCAGCGTCTCTGGATCAAACCAACTCCAGGGAGAGGGGTGGAGGCTTTTTCAGGTTTAAATGTAAAGCACAAGACGACTTGAAATAATTTATAAAATAACAGCACCATATGTAACACATTTACTGCCCCTCAAGGAGCACTTTTATCTGTCATCTCCCAAACTGCTGTCTATTTTCCTCACTTTACAATAAATTTTAGTGTTTTCCTCCTCCGTTATGTCATACACAAATATATATAAATAAATATATATAAATATATATATATATATATATATATATATATATATATATATATATATATATATATATATATATATATATATATATATATATATATATATATATATATAAAGTATCTCTCTTTTAGAGTTTAAAGATTCATTTTCTGAGTAACCTGAAAGATATTTTTCACATTTATTTATAACTTTATTCTTGGAACATCTTTAAAGCCTTAACCAGATTTTTTTTTTATTCTTTTTTTCTTTTTTTGATATAATATTCAGCCCACTTACTGAGCAGTGAAACCAGGACACAATATGGTGTCTGGTCTTGAAGCTTTCCTCTGAACAAAGTTACACAACAGCCATTTTCCATGAAGGATTGACAAAGGAGTGTGTTTGAGTGTTTTCATAGATGAATACAGCTTGGGATCTGTCATCATTTTACACTCTTCTGGTCAGTTGGTACAAAATGTTCATTTAAATATGAAAAAAGACAAAAAACAAGTTTTGGAAACGTAAAATCAAACCAAAGATGCTCAGATTTGGAGCTGTGAACACTGGGTGGGTGTTTTTTACCGTTTGTTTCCAGCTCTGGCGTTGAGGAACAGGCCTGATGGTGTTCAGCTTGTCCCAACAATAAATGGCAGTAGAGGCTAACGCACGATGCCAACAGAGATATAACAACACACACACACACACACACACACACACACACACACACACACACTCTCAAAAGAGACACACACAGTGGACACACAAATTCGCTGTGTGAGGAGAAAGAGAATCTTTATCTCCCTGGCTCTGCCCTCCCAGACAAATGTGACACTCGGGACTCCCCCTCTTTCCACTCTCCCTTGATGGATAGCTCTCACACACACTCACACACACTGATGTATTGCCAGAGGGTGTAAGTGTATGTGTGTGTGTGTGTGTGTGTGTGTGTGTGTGTGTGTGTGTGTGTGTGTGTGTGTGTGTGTGCGTCTGGAGGGGGGTGAGGGCTAACGATTACGGGAATTGTCATTCGCCGATCATTCGTCTGCATTTGTGAACCATCAACGTCAAGAGCTCTCACACACACTGACACACACTGAGACACACACTCATAGTATAAAATGACACACAGATGTTGCTAGGAAGGGGGTTGGGTTATAAGTGTGTGTTCATGTGTGTGTGTTTGTGGCTTTTTCTGTCACCTAATATCCAAAATTCATGTTAAGAACACTGGACAGATTGTGTGTGTGTGTGTGTGTGTGTGTGTGTGTGTGTGTGTGTGTGTGTGTGTGTGTGTGTGTGTGTGTGTGTGTGTGTGTGTGTGTGTGTGTGTGTGTGTGTGTGTGAGTGTGAGACACTGATAGCTTGTAAATGCAGATGGATTATTTTTGAAGGAGGAATGTTTTAAACATTCAGACGGACTAACTGAGTTAAGGGGTGGACTGTGTTGGTCAGCAGGTCTTGTTCCTGCTTCCAGATATTTCTGAATCAGATCGCAGACTGTGTTTGGTTTTTTGAACAGGGTACAGAGATTGACTAAAATGCTAACTACACAGGACCTCAGCTACTTTGTAGTCATAAAAAAAATATTTTTTTAGTTTCAAGTGAAAAATATAAAGGTCAAAACGCTGATCTGTAAGCATTGAAAGAAAAGTCTCTTATTTATAGCTCCTGAATATAAACAAGGTTTCCCTCTGAATACTCATTTTCAGAGTTTTAAAAAAGAATAAACAAATCTGTGAATAAAGTCAGAACTTCAAGGATGATTTTTTCATTGCCTGAATGAAATATTTATATAACATTTTGAGTTAAATACAGATATTTCTAAAGGACACTTTTAAGACCATCATGCAGAGAAGTACCGGACAGCACTCTCTGGGTTTTTAAGACCTCATTGCATTCTCTGTCCCAATACTCCGACGAAAATTGGGAAAAGAGCCTTAGGGTACCCTGCACCAGTGGTGTATCCAGGGTGGCCATGGTATCAAGGAATTATACTCTCATACACATACACACACACACACACACACACACACACACACATATATATACATATATATATATCTAAATAACGCGTTAAAATGACAGCCCTAATATATATATATATATATATATATATATATATATATATATATATATATATATATATATATATATATATATATATATATATATATATATATATTTACTAGGGCTGTCATTTTAACGCGTTATTTAGATTAATTAATTACAACGCAAATTAACGCGTTATAAAAATTAACGCAGATTAATCTGGATCCCAAACCCGCGAGGCGTTCAAAGACGCACTTAATTTTAAATGTCTGGCATTTACAAACCTGGAAAAAGTGGTGTTCTCGTCAGATTTTCAAATTTCCGACGGTCCCTGGATGTATCACACTTGACGTCAGCAACATGATTTAAACCGGGGATAAAGCGAGAGACTACTGTCCAGATCTTGTTAATTCACATGTCCTTTTTGAAAATCTGCAGAAAATCAACCCTTTGCTCTAGCTCAATTCTGTAAAAAACAGATAATTCTACACTGTTTACTGCATTAAACAAGCCCTGAATGATTGACATTTGTTAAGTATTTAAATTTAAATAATTCTTTGAAAATGTGCTCCCATCTTCCTGGTGTCATGTTTCAGCTTGTAAAAGCATGTAAAACTGAAAATACTTCACTTTTCTTTGATCCAAGACTTGAATTAAGTGTTTCGTACATAGTAGTACATAGTATATATATATATATATATATATACAATTTGGTGAATTGTTTATTTTACTATTAGTGTTAACTCTTAAATCAAGTTTTTTTTTTTTAAATTGAGTATAAAATCTCTGTAAAATCATTCAATTCTCTCCGAAATTGCTTTATCCTCTACTATTTAACTCTGTTTTGGTCTTTATTGTAAGATTAAGAAATTTGCTCGTTAGTGTTAACAGTAATATTGAATACAGATTGTTGTTTTACTGTTAGATCATTTTCTCCCATACCTCTGCCCTCCTATATGTATCAATTTAATTATTCAATCCCCCACTTTATACACACTAAAACACTGCCACTACATCCTCAAGCTTAATTTGATTAATCTACTGGCACGCAAATTGTTGGCTGTTGAAAAGTAGCTTGTTCTTGTTGACGTCTGTGTCGGTTGACATGTGGTGGTTAGCTTAATTGCTGGTTCTGCATATTTGGTATTTGGTCCCCTGCATATGGGTTCTCAGACTTGTGTTTGAAGTCGTTTAAGTTGACAGAAACTTTGCCTTGGGTTGGCACAGTAGGCATCTGAACACATATCTTTTCCCCGTTTTTTTTTTTTTTTTTTTTTTTTACAAAAACTCGTCAATTTGGGTTGGTGACTGCTCCGGCTGCTCCTCCTCTCCTTCCTGTCCTGCCATCTCTCAGTGAACTGTAGCGGGCACGTGTGTG
This sequence comes from Halichoeres trimaculatus, assembly GCF_033239565.1. Classification (NCBI taxonomy): domain Eukaryota; kingdom Metazoa; phylum Chordata; class Actinopteri; order Labriformes; family Labridae; genus Halichoeres; species Halichoeres trimaculatus. The sequence goes on from NW_027437180.1 coordinate 2,114,133, forward strand.
TATGCAGTGAAGTCGCAGGCAGGAATTGTTGAGTGACGACATAAAATATTAATGTAACTTTTGCGTTCTCTACCACGCTACATGACCAAAATATCAGCGAAGCTATTGAGACGTCCTTTCTTTTTGTAAACAACAACGCTACCACGTCGTGACTGAAAAATGTAGTTAAACTACTAGTGATGCTATTTGACGTTACTGCCCAACACTGTAAATTACCATACCTCTCAATTGTCTGAATCTTTTTTCATCAAGTTACAATGAATGTTGTCTCTGCCCTGTTTCGCCGGAGCTGCAGGTGACACGGAGATGTAGCGTGCTCATCTCGTGGCCCTACTGATCCCAGACCTGCATGGTCACTGGAAAAACCTCCACTGATCAGAAATCAGCTCTCTGCAGCCTCAGTCCGACCATATTGTGGTAGTGAAAAGTGTAAAACTGACTCTAGATCAGTCAGTCAGCCATCACCAGTGATTGACATTGTTTCTCTTGTTTCTTGTGTTGACGAGCTTGGACAACTACCTATCAGATCTGGGGTGGCCAAAGGGATGGCCAATGAGTTTTCAGGGCACCGGCCACCCCAGGCCACTCCCTAAAACCGCCACTGCTCTGCACCCTCAGCTTGGACCCTGCAGAACAACTTAAAGCTGAGGAGCTGGTTCTTTAAAGGTTTTAAATGTGAAATAAAAGAGATGGAGGCAGGTTCTATAAGATATCAGTGTTTTAGCTTAACTGTTTGAACAGTTGTTACCTTGAACGGGATTTTAATCCATTATCTTGTGTTTTATTGACCGTGCTTTGTCTTTTTCTGTGCTTCCTGTCTGTGACTTTGTGTTTTTACTGCTGCCTGTCTTGGCCAAGTCTCCTTTGAAAAAGAGGTTTTTAATCTCAGTCGGACCAACCAGATTAAATAAAAGTTGGGGAAAAAGTGTAATATATATATATTTTTAAACCTAGTTAATCATGACAACTTTATTTGTAAAGCACAATTTGTGTACAAGGCATTCTGAAGTATTTTTAGGCTCCAATTTTCATCTTTTCTGCTCCATTTCAACCCTCTAACCTGGTCTTGTTTCCTCTCATTTGTTTTTTGAACGCTCACATGTTCAAATCCTGAGAAACCATTTATTTAAAGTTGTCAGCTGGAAGAGTCATTGGGTTTCTGCTGAATGTTCAGAGCTTTAGCTTTAGACAAGCAGGCTATGAACAGTCCAGTCCAGGGAGACTTTACAGACTGACTTTGGTTTGGTTTGAGACCTTGACAGCAGGCCTGGGACGATAGTCAATAAATCAATCTATCCTAAGATAAATTTAATGAACTCAATCATTTGTAGGCCTCAATATATCGCCATGTCCATGTGTCTGTTTTTTTCACCTCTTGTGTCCGAACAGGCTGGATGACAAGAAGGTTTAGTACATCGCTCTCAGCACTTGGTGCTTTTGTTTCATAGTAAAATAAACAGAGTGAACCCTCTTTTCAGTCTTTTAAAATCTTTGTGTCTGGGCTGAGGCAGGGCTGCTAGCATCAGGCTAGTGTAAACGCAACAAGTGAGCCCCATGAGCTCATGAAGGGAACTCAGATTGAAGTCATAGAAATTAGGAGGAAACAAGATGGTTGTAAAGCTAAACGGCACAGCCCCAGTGTAGAAATATTTGGACTTCAAACTGAATGGGCAAGGTACACGCACAAGCCAGTGTGCAGCAACAACAAAAGGCAACACAACAAACTCACGTCCACCTAAAACACAACCACCGACCCAGTATTCCCAGCTGGAGAAGAAACTGCACCTGCAGATGTCGACAGTTGACACTCACTGAGGAATTTGATCCACAAAGGAAATACAAACAGAGCAGAGCAAAATGGTGTGTGCTCACAGAAAGTGTATTCTGAGTGCTTAGAACCAAGACAAACAAACTGTTTATCGTTTGAGATGATGCTGATGAGGATGATGAAGCCTCATGGTTGAGAGGAGAAATATCTCCACCAACTCTGAACAGTCCAGTTGCCTCGGTTTGAAGCACCAAGAATAACTCTGACATGGATGATGAGAATTAACATGGACACAGAAAGTTTAGTTTGCTACTGGTTTTATATTCAAGTCCATTTTTGACAGAGTGCCCATTTCATTTATATTGATTTTTTTTGTTTTGTTTCACTGGGATATTTGAAAGTTGTTTATAGTCCAGTTGTTAAAATAATAATAATAATAATAATAATAATAATAATAATAATAATAATAATAATAATAATAATAATAATAATAATAATAATAATAATAATAATAATAATAATAAATTCATGAGAAATGAAAGTATTGCATTTGAAAGGGTGTGTCAGTCAAAAATATCTCTTATCCCCTATAATTGAGGGACAATGAATTGTCCAGCAAAATTTGTTATTGGCCCTGGGCTCCTTGTCAAAAAATGTAAATGTGCACATCATTTACAACAGAATATAATTTCAATGAGATGGTTAACACATTGTAAGATGAGGGTTGGGGGCTCTAAGAAAACGGACCTTAAAGCCAGGATTGGCCTTTGGAACTTTTGGACATGCCTGACCTCAGTACTCAGTACAGTGCTTGACACAAAGTGCAAATTTCTTTTGGCTAGTCTATGAAGGTGTATTCGTATCTCAAAGTGAGTTGTTCATTTAAAAAGTGCAGAGGTGTCCTCCTCATTCACCTGAGGGGAGCAGGAAGCTTTAAAACACTGAAGCAGCTTTTTTAGATTGTGCCAGAGAAAAAATTTAAAAAATGAACTGATCATTTCAGACCTAAACCCAATCACAATCAACACACTAGTCATGATTAATCAAGCGCTAGTTGATCTTTTAGGTAAATCTGAAGTTTGTCACTTCATGCAAAGTTTTGTTCAAAAATAGCTTCTGTTTTGTTTCTCAACAGACCACAGTGAAAAAAGATAACTGGCAAAGTGTGAGCGGCGTGTGAGAACAAGACTTCAGAATAGAGCCCCACTGAATGACAGGCAGCTGAATGCTGACATATGTGAGGCGCGCGCACACACACACACACACACACACACACACACACACACACACACACACACACACACACACACACACACACACACACACACACACACACACACACACACACACACACACACACAGAGACTGTTTAAAGAGGGCAAGTGACTCAGCGTGATCCATCTGTCCAACATGACTGATAAACATCAAGCAATATGGGCTACAGCACTTTGTGTGTGTGTGTGTGTGTGTGTGTGTGTGTGTGTGTGTGTGTGTGTGTTTTAGTGAGGGAGAGATGCATGTCTGTGACATGGGCTGAACACATCACTATTCCTCCATTAGTCTGGAAGTGCCGGTTAAATTTAAACCTGACTGGATTTAATGTGAGTGTGAACAAAGATGCATGACTTTTTTCCCCCCAAAATACCTCAACTGTTGATCCAAGATTGCTACAGTAATTTGGAAAAAAAAACGTCATCCAGAGTTTATTTTCTTGATTTTAGTTTGACAGCTATTTTTAACACAAGTTCTCCTGATTTGCTGCTGCTCAGTCATCGTCTGCTTTCAAAGTGGATGATAACCTCTTCTGATCACTGCTTTTATCAGTCATATTTTTTCTTAGATGTGACTGTGAAGCTGCATTATTTTTTTTGCTGTTAGACTGAGGTTTGGGAAAAAGCCTTGGTTCTGGTGCTGTGCAGTATACCTGTGTCCATGGTGTACAGTGGCCTACTACATGACTGTTTGGAATTACAGAATACATAGTGTCTCACATTAATCCCCTTCAACATGCTCTAATGCAGGCTATTCAGCACGCTTTAGTCACGTCGCCTCTTACACAGGTACGTGACAGGGTCTCCTCCCAACTGTGTACCTCTGTGTACCTTCACACATGGCCTGTCATGGTTTCTCTGCAGTGAAACTATTCGTTCACACTCATTCACAAGAACAAAAAAGACAGGACAGTACACTTCAGGTAGGCGGATCAATCCAAATATCAATAATATCAATACCAACCTTGGTAATGATATTGTATGGTACCAGTGTAAAAAGATCAACACTCTCGTTTAATTTGTGCATCAGCTCACACCCCACCCCCACCCCCAGCCCCCCCTCCTGTGTTTTGATGTTGAACCATCACATGGCTCAGCAGCACTGAGTCTTGAAGATCTTTGCACACAGTAGCCACGGTAACATGAGAAGTTTTTCGTCTTTCCAAATGGAATCTTTCTGAATGACTTTTCCGTAAACAATAGTATACATGGAAAGGAATATTCCAATCTCTGGTCTACATGCGCCGCTATAATCAAACAGAGTAGTCAATGGGGCATGCGCAGAAAAAGGTAAACATCACGCGATTTATCAAAGAACGTCTCTCGTTGTGTCTTACGTCATATCTGAGCATGTGCCGACAGAACGCACCCTGACAACTTTCCATTTGAGTTGATACATGATTCCTCAAGTGGTTCGGGGAAAGAAATATTCCTCCCCTGGGAAACCAGAATTGGCACTTTTTCCTCCAGAATGAGGTGTACGAAAAGGTTAAATTTTTTTCAGTTTGAGCAGATAAACCGAATGCAAGCGGAATTTTTGGGTCCATGTATACATGACTACTGAGTCTGTTTTTTTTTTAAAGTTTCGGAGAGTGTGCAAAAATGATTGACATAACTTGGAGTCAAATTTATTTTTTGACATGCATACGTTTCAGATGAAAAAAAAACAGCCTTTATACTGTAAAAAACAAACAAACAAAAAAAACCTACAATAATGGGAGAACGTTTAGTATTTTTTGTATTTAAGTCTTCAACTCTGTTCCTCAAAAAGGATTTTGTTTAAATTTTACCTTAAAGAGATAATTTTTTGCAGTTCATTTTCTTAAGAAAAGAACTCCACACACAAAAATGTTTTGGGGAAATTCTGTTTTGGTTCTGTTCTTTTGTTTCTGAGCATAAATGTTTATCATGATACTAAAGTATTTGTAGTCACCTTTGAACTTTAACCAAAATCTGTCCTAGGTCTTAACAACATAATCAAAAGAAAGTCAGAGTGAGAGGATGGTCGACCAGGGTGAGTGACCACACACACAAACCCCCTCCAGAACAGGGACATGCTGCATACATGTAGGGTAAGGCAGCCAACACGTCCAGGTTTACGACAACATGCAGGGGAAAACACAGGAGCCGCTAAGGTTACCCGCTAGGCTAGGTGTGGGCCCGCAAGGCCTGGGTAGGCCACGTAGCTTGGTGTCATAACAATCCACCTTAAGTATCAAAAAGTATTGGTATTGGTGATACTGGCCCTGTATTTACTTGGTATCTGATTGATACCAATGGTATATCCACACCTGGATCATTTGGGGAAGTTGTTTCAAAACAGTGGGCAGAACAAGAAAGAACAAGAAAAAAAAAAAAAAGGACATGGTTATTTTTATTTCTTTTACTTCTCCTGTGTGTTAAGTAATTATAATATATATATATATATATATATATATATATATATATATATATATATATATATATATATATATATATATATATATATATATATATTTAAAATAATAATGTGGTGTTTTGAGAATCCCTGAATCAACATTTCTCCCTCCTGTACAGTGACTCTAATAAGACAGCAGCAATACTTTAAACAAGCGGTATGAGGGCACATCTGCATACTGCATAAATAATACAGTCAGATACTCTCAGTATGAATGAAAATATGGGTGAGGGTAGCGGTGTCTTTGTCAATAATAATAAAAATGTTAAATACTCTGTCTCTTTCCAGCAGCTGCTCTAAAAGGTTGAAACTGAAAGCGTGCGAGCTCCATCCTTCACTGAGAGCAGCAGAGGAGATTTTCAGTTTTACATAAATGATGCAACACTGTGGCATAAATCCTCTACTGTACATGACAGAAGCAAAAAATAAAAAATAAATAAAAAATAGGGGCTCTCACATATCCAGAACATTTTTCCAGCTGACAGCAGTCATGATGAGTGTTGAATGGGTGACGCATCATTTCTGGCACTCGGAGCAGAGAGCACAAAAAGCACAGTAAAATCTGAGCTGGTGGGTCCGCTCAGCGCTGCACACGACCTGCAGAGAGTGATTGAATTTGACAGGGAGGGAGGATTTCATCACACCGCTCAGACAGATCAGGAAAAATCCAAACAGTGTTGGAGCGATTGCTTCATCTGCAGCGTGGTGTGGGCCGCTCTACAGGAGATGAGTATCATGTAAAAATCTGCCAAACCACCAGCTTTTACAAGATGAATGAAACACAGAAGGATCAAATCTGTCTCATCTCCTCGAGCCTGTACTTTAACCACTCAGAGCTGTTTCTCTGAGTGGATCCGTACGACTCAATCAAAAAATGATGTAAGTCAACACAACATGGAGTGGAAAGTGTGTCATTATTTCACAGAGAAATGGATGTGACTCGTGTTTTATTTTACCCTGTAGTAAAGAGACACGTGGAACATGCTGACCTAAAACAGAATATGAAAAAAGAAGCATTGCTGAAACATTTGATCTCTGAAGATGTGTAACTGTTTGTTTCATGCACAGTTGTAAAGACGTGTTTGTTTTGAACTTAAATGGAGATTGGAGTGAAGCAAATTTTCTTTGTTCAAGTCAACATTTGACTGGATACAACGTGCTGAGGTAAGGTATTTATCAGTACAGTTAGGAAGTGCTTTGGTTTGAAATGTGACATCAAGCAAAGGTTGTAGTAGCTGGCTACATGTAGCGCTATCGGTGCCCAGCTTCCCTGGTGCTTCGACGTATCTGTAGGCTAATGTGACAACAAGCTAACACTGTTGGTTTGTATGTAGTTTAGGAGCTTAGCACAGTTGACAGCCCGGTGCTCTGAGACGTGTCTGTAATGTGTAACGTTAGTTAATCCTGGTTATGTCATCTACCAAGCAGAGCTAACGTAACCTCACTTTTCATTTTATTGATAGACTCTCGAGTTTGAACAGACCACTGCAGAATAACTGCTGACTGTGGGTTGGGATCAAGATCAGCACAAACAGTTTAGCCCTTTTAGCCTTTAGCTTGTGCTCTATCTCTCTCCTGTTTCTTTTTCTTCTGCTCTTCTGTCCTTTTTCTGTCTGACAGTTAGGCTCCAGTGTTCACCATCACTACAAAATTAATCACAGAAATCGTTTTCAGCAGAGAAAAACACAGATCTCTCTTCTCTCTACTAAACTTCATCAGTCAGAGTTGAATTGTCAAAGACACCTGGACATGCAATCTGGTCCTGCTCGACCCAATTGGGGGGCTACGAAGAAGCTACAAAGAAATATTGCCAAATAACCTAAAGTGGTGTTGTTAATCTCATTTTAAAGTGTGGATTACAATAAGGTATTTATCTAGAGGGCATTTTGCTCCAATATCAAGGTTTTATTGTACCTTTTAGCTGCAAGGTCTGTATAAAAGAAAAAAGAAAAAAAATCCACCATGTCAGTCATTTGACAGCAGCAGTGTGTGAGCAGAATGTTTGCCTGAAAAAGATGAGCTTGAGAAAATGGGACAGATTCTGGGTCTGCTGAGTTTTTCTGCCTGTTGCCAAGTGCTCATGGGTAATGCTGAGTCAACGTATATGGGTAGTTTTATATAACTTGTGTAGAAAATAGCTTTCAGTATAATTAGCATAAGTCAATATCACATGAAACGTTAGTCTAAAGGTCCATTTCTTCTCCCGTTACGTAAGAAAACGTATCTGTCCTTTTCCAACCATGTTACCATCACTGCTCACATACTTCTGTGTGTCCTTTATGTTGACATTGTTGTTAACCAATACATCCACCAGGGGGAACAGCCCAGAGTCAAAAGTTTATGACAACAAACTCAAAAAACAAAGATGGCGACTGTGAAGGAGGGATTAATAATGTACATCTTGCATAAAAAAAAAAAAAAAAAAAAAAAAAAAAAAAAAAAAAAAAAAAACAAACAAAAAAAAAAACAAATAAAAAGAAACAGTGTTGAAGTGTTGAGGCTTGTTATATGATGATTCTGTTTTGAGGCTGTTTTTTGTTAATTTGTGTTTCAGTCATCTAGTGTTACTTTGTTATTGTTCTTTGTGATTCTTGTCTAGTGTTCCTGAGTTACCTGTGTTAATTTGTTATTTCTTTTGTGTGTTACTTGTGTTTTCTAATCCCTTTGTTACTCCCTGTGTTTGGTTTATTTCTCCTCATGTTTCCCTCCTGTTTGATTGCTCCTCGTGTGTTTCACCTGTGTTATGTTTTACACCTGGGTTGATTACTCCCCTGTCTAAAGTCTCTGTGTTTCTTGTGTTCTTTGTCAGTTCATTGTCGCTGTCGATGTCTGCTGTCACCCGTTGTATCCTGGTGTTCAATGCTTCTGTGGTCTTTCAGAGAGTTCTTCAGTACTTTTGACTTTGTTTCTTTTGTTAGAGTTTTTGGTTTTGAGTTTAGTTTTAAATTCAACATTTTGTTACCTGTGTTTTCTCGATTCCTGTCATGTTAAATGCATCCCAAAAGTTCCACTATAGTTTTTTCTTCTTCATGTCTCACAAAAGCTACCTATCAGGTAGTAACATCTACATTGCCCCCATGATGTCCAGTGGTTTTGCTCTGTTTTTCCTGTATCTGTAAGCTTTATGGAAATGTGAAGAAATATAGATGAAATCTACGCAGAGCACAGACAGAAGGCTGTGTCCAGATTCAGATCTGTATTAGACATTTAGCATAAGCGGGCCTTAAAGGTCTTTTTCCATCGTACTGTATGAAATATACTTGTAGTGTCCACTACATCACCCGTCTGTATCTGATGCAGAGTGATGAAGCTTATTGTTGGCGGGGGCCATGTTGGATATGACGTGGGCTTTGAGCGTCATTTCTAACAGCTAGAGGGTACTCGTCGGTCAGGTGAGCAGAGCTACTCTGTCTGTCCTCCTACTGGACAAACTTGAGATCCTAATATCTTCTAAACAGGTAAGTTCACCCCCGTGAAGTGTGTGCTGATTGTGAAATTAGTGTTTCAGAACTTAACTGATTTTGAACCAGGAATAAAACATGATTTTTAATGCTGTAAAAGTCATTTTTTGGCTTGGTGTGTATGGTTTCCAGTCTTTCTCAGCACTAAACGGACCAGGGTTCATTTCCCACGCTGTTGCGGACTTTTCATGCAGGTGTGAATAGACACAAACGAACCCTGGTGCGGACCAAACAACTGGACCGAGACCCACTTTTTGAGGTGGTCTCGGTCCGCTTCCAAACGAACTCGTGCGGTTCTCGGCTCTTGGTGGGTGTATCCCTCGGTGGTGGTTGTGTGACTAACTGACATCACAGAGGAGGAGCTGCTTTATCAGATTACTCCAATAAAAAGAAAGGATGCTCGTGTCGTCACAAAGGTCGAAATCTCGAAGCCAAATGTCAATGACCTATTTTCAGAGGCATCAAATCTCGTTCTAGGATATCAGAAAAAATACAATAACTCATTTTTTGAAAATTCAGGGGGTGAAAGGTCTTGTTTTCAAATTTATTATTTTATGTGTAAGTATTAAATCACAGATCAGCATGATATGTCTCCTTTAAGGAACTGAGTGTTTGTTATAAAGCTGTTGCTCATTGACCAACTGCTTCTCCATTGAAAGCAGGGTGATAGCAGGGATGGAGCCATGTGTAAGCTTCAAAAGAGCCTTGTTGATTGTGGACTTTGAGCGGGATGCATCCTTCTCAAAAAGCTTAAGACAATCATTAAATCCTGATCTGATGAGGAGATTATGGCTCATTTATAAATGTATATCAAACTAAACCAGGATGACTTCTTCTGTGTGTGAACAGCTGTTGTAAACTGGATATTCACTCTTTAAACTGGAACACTGGGAGCTGACAGAGACAATAGAAACACAAACACACCAAAGACAGATGGAAAAAAAATGTGGAAGTTTCAAAGTAGCCTGTAATTAAAAAATGGAACAATTCAAATTTTGTACTTGATGTTTTTGATCAAACTTTACATGTAGCAGTAATGAGGTTTTCTCTGCATCATTTCGTCATTCTTTTCATTTTTCATATTAACCTTTAGAACTCAACACATTTCTACCATTTCAAAGCAAAAACTGACCCTGACCCTCCAATTGCTCCTTAAAAAAAGCTTTTTGAACAACAGAAATGAAACACACTGACAACAAACGTCTGCCTCATCAAGGCTGAGCCCCGCATTAACTCTCACTCCGTGTGTGTGCACCATCTCCCAATCCTTCTGCAGAAGTTTCATTTAATGATTGCTTTTCTCTCTGCAATTTCAGAAGAATTAAACAAAGTGCACCAACAAATGAAAAATGATGTTGTTGCAGAATATAATTGACTTTGTGCCAAAATATGCATTTTCATATTGCAAACATTTGGTGTGACTGTCTCCAATCAAATCACCTCATCTGCCCTTCAGAGCTGAGCGCATCAGCTCTTTGTTGGAGAAATCTCTGTACAGTACAGACTGTTTTAAACTGAAGAGCAGGTTTTCTGGTATTATTAATTCTTCTTCCGCTGATCTCAAACCACACCTGGCTCATGAACAGAGATTAATATGCTTAAACTCTCTTTATCTCCAGCTTCTCCTTACAGCTTCTCTCTGTCTGACTCAATGTTCCTGATGCCGCCGCTTTGCTCACATCTGCATTTCTTGGTCTGATGCGTCATTCATCAACAGTGCGGTAATAGCAGGCTTGATTTATTCCATAGACATCTGCTTAGAATATGTGCATTTATCACTCTGAGCGCTTCACGATGGTGCTCTCAATGCTGCGCTAGACCGTGCAAATGCAGACATAGAGCAGGTGCAACCACAGTCTGCAAACACTCCAAAGAACATATCAACAGATGTCTTCACTCATGAAGATATGTTCACAGAGAAATATGAAGATATATACAGGTGTGTGGAAGAAACAGTCGTTTATCAAAGTCAGTAAGGGAAGTCCTCATGCCTCCTTTTCCTAGTTTTCCCATTCTTGCTCCAACCCACAGTCAGCAGTTATTCTGCAGTGATCTGTTCAAACTTGAGAGTCTATCAATAAAATGAAGAGCCAGGTTACGTTAGCTCTGCTTGGTAGATGACTGGAAACACATAACCAGGATTCACTAATGTTACACATTACAGACATGTCTCAGAACTGCAAGCATACAGCAGCATACTGCAGCTACATATAGCCAGTTGCTACAACATTTGCTTAATGTCACGTTTCAAACTGTGTCATTACGCAGCTGTACTGATAAATACCTTACCTTGGCACTTTGTGTCCAGTGAAAAGTTGTCTTGTACAAAGAAAATTTATTTTGATCCGATCTTCATTTAATTGCAAAACAAACACACGCCTTGCTGAAAGTAATGTACAACAGTGTGTGTGTGAGACTCCGGGCCAGAAGGTGGCGAGGGAGTTCAATTAAACCAGATCCCTTTAATAGCATCTTTAAAGAAGTGAACCTAACAGATAAATGCGTAATGACCATATTTTTGATCCTGTTTTCCTGCATGATCCTGCATTTACACTAAAATATGTTTAAACATTAGAAGTCAAAGTAGTTTTTTTCTTATTACTATTTAATAACCACGACACTTGTTTTTGCCAGCCTTAACAAATGGGCTCTTGAAACTTGGTCTTCCTTTTACTGTGTGAGCATGGTGTGAGGTTTGTATTGTGAGCCAACCTGTGTAAAACGATGTGCCAGACCTTGTTTATACTGTACAGTGAACCTTCAGTTTGTCTGGTGATGAGGAGCAGAGTGACGTGTGTGCTCAGAGAGGGGGAGAGGTTCTGCTGATGCCACCCTTTTCTTTTTTTTTTTTTTTTTTTCTTCCAAAATGAAAAACAAAGACTCATAAATGTTATTTCAAAAATGCTTTATGGTGTTCAAACTTTAAGTTTATCCTGTAAAAAATATGTCCAATGATTTATTGGAGTTTATTTTATTTCTTTTTTTTTCACTAAACTTCTAAAATAAAATTCTGTTGTGTTTGTCTTCATTTTTTTTTCTCAGTCAATTGGAAATAACTCCCAGATTTCGAAATTTAAATTACCCCACACAAATGTGCCAAAGCTCTGGCTCACTGGATATTTCCTGACCTTTTTAAAGTAAGCAAGAAGAAGTCCAAGCAGACAATTTCAGGCTCAGGTGTTAATGGGTTTAAGGGCTGAAGTCGTATCAGTTCTGTTGTTCATGCTCTGCTGCTCTGGTCCAGTAAGGCTTCTATTCTGAAGCATGTAGACCAGGCATGGGCAAACTACGGCCCGGGAGCCACATGTGGCCTGTTAAATGTTTTAATCTGGCCGCCGAACTTTAAAAAATTAAATGAGTAAACCTTGTTAATGTTTTATTTTCCCTGCAATTCTGATGTTTTCTATATGGAGGGTTCACATTTAATATCAAAATGTCACACAAATAATTTTGACACAATCTTTTATTATTTTTTGGTTTTTCATTTTTGTAAAACCAGGACAGAAAAACAGTGTTTTACTGTTTTTCTGTAATTCCGTTTTTCCGCTTTGGTTTTAAAACAGAAAAACAAAAACAAGTCTATTTTTTCATTTTTTAGATTTTATTTTGAAACAGAATAACAAAAGAACGAACCATACGGATTAAAAATCCCATTGTAATTCCATTCTCTCATAATTCTCTCATAATTTTAGTTAAAAAAAAAAAAAAAAAAAAAATAGTTTAAAAGAAAAAAATCAAAACAGCGAAAAATAGACCGTAACGTGTTTTCTGATTTTTGATTTGAAAATGAAAAATTAAATAACAAGTCGTTATCCGTATTCCGATTTTGGATTCTAAAACGGATATGGAATGAAGGAATGATACCCTGATAGTTACCAAAGCACTCCATCCGTCTGCTGGTCCGGCCCCTTTGTCAAATGTTAGAACCCATTGTGGCCCACGAATCAAAAAGTTTGCCCACCCCTGATGTATCAATACTGAGCAATGCTTATTATTTCTAATAAAAGCTTTTAGGGAAACACTTCAAAGTGGGTGTAAATATTTATATATATATATATATGCTATTATTATCATTATTATTTTTATAATAGATGTTATTCAAGGCAAATGTTTCTTTTTTCAGTTCAGGATGTTTTTCAGTGCCAAATTTTGTTTTTCAATACCAAACATTACAGTTTGTTTTTGCTCTATATGTAGCTCAAATCTGGTGGATCGGTTTATAATCTTGCAATGAGCAATGGATAAATCTGCATTGTACAAGCCAAACTTCAGCAGCACGTTTCATATAACTGTTTCATTCACACTGAATCAAGAGTACTCCTTAAGGTAAAGCTCTTTATCCATCTCTTGGATAGAAACCTCTTCTCTGGAACAGAAAAACAAAAACAAAAACCATCTCATTCAGTTCTCAGTTTTGGTTTTTGGCTAGCCCAAAGACTTTCAGTGGCTGTACTGGGTCACCACCAAGAGCAATTTCCAAAGGCACTAAGCATCTGACTTTTACAGCTCATCAAAACACTTAGTCAGGGGAGAGTGTGTGGACACAGCACGAGGAGGTGTACTCACAGAGTCGCTTTCAGAGGCATCAGGCCACTGACTGAGTGGACATATTTGATGATGGGAGTGAGAACAGACTCAGCTGTTGACCAGATGACATTTCCCTTTTCTTCTTTTTTCTTTTATTTCTTAACTTTTTTTATTTATTTATTTTTATCTATTATTTTTTCTTTTCATCCAGACGTCACCTTCAGTCCTGCAGCTTTTTCCTTCCTTTAAACCGTTACCGTCCCACTACTGATAAAACAGTGTTTGGTCTCCATGTCTCAGACTCCACAGGCTAAAGATGAGAAAACCTTGGTTATAAACTGATCCTGCTCCGTAGCTGTGCAAAGTTTTTTGTGTTGATTTGTTGATTTGTTGTCAGTTGTTTGTTTCTCTGTGGACAGATAGAGGAGATAGCGCTGGCATAGTTCTGCGGTGGCAGGCACTCAGCATAAAAAAGAAAGATCGAGGAGTTTGTGTCGTTTGGAGCGCAGCACTGCCACGCACATTATGAAACTGGTCATGTTGTTTCTTTCAGTGTCAGGGAAGAGGAATATCTGGCAATCTGTTCTGCAAAAATGAAGTTTGGAGGTGATTGGAGAGGTGCAGGGAACAGATGGTCACTCTGGATGAATTTCTGAAGCTCTAAGTCTCCACAAACACATAATATGTAAAAGCATGTTTTCCCTTCCTCCTGGCTCTGCTTACCGCTTTGTTTTATTCTTTCCCACATTTTACTCTTGGAAATAATGGAAAAATAATAATATTCAGACGCACTCCCAGCCTCATATTAGGGTCTGACTTTGTTTTAAAATGTTGGCAGCAATAACTAATGTTTAAAAATTGAAGAGGGGGACGTGACGCGCCCGCTCCTCCAGATTTAGTTGAGTGTCTAACATTAAAAGCACATTTGTCTTCACACTCTGTGTGGTGGGATACACACATCCCGCCCGCTTCAGAGCCCAGTTTGTAGATGAATAAAAAATAATTTATCCCGGTCCAAACCCAGTCGCTCCTGCTTGTTCGCCTGCAGCTCTAAGCAGCGTGCGATGACCTGAGTGTGGGAAGCGAGAAGGTCAAGTCGAAAACATTTCATACACACTTAAATATTTAAACATCCCTCCCCTCACACACACACACACACACACACACACACACACACACACACACACACACACACACACACACACACACACCATGAATTAAACAGTCACACCTTGCTTTCTCTTGTTGCAGCTGCTGTGTATCTCAGTGTTGTATTCCTCTCATATCACACACCCTCCATCCCTCTCTGTCTTATTTTTCATATCTTCGTCTCAGCGTCTCTCCTCTCACCCTCTCCTCTTCATTCTTTCTCTTCCGCTCAATAATTGATGGGAGACGTTCTGGCTCTCTTCGAGTTGCTTGGAAGGTTTAAGAGACATGACTCGGTTATGGAGGACACTTTGTACAACCCTTAACACACACACACACGCACACACAACGTCACACACATGCACATTTTACTGCAGAGTTCAAACCGGGGTCAACTCTGATGCATAAATGTTGCAGCAGGGAAAGTGCTACAGTGCATGCCTGTTAAGCATTTATTCAGATCCGCATGAGGTGACATCAAATAAGGTGACTGTATGTGTGTGTGTGTGTGTGTGTGTGTGTGTGTGTGTGTGTGTGTGTGTGTGTGTGTGTGTGTGTGTGTGTGTGTGTGTGTGTGTGTGTGTGTGTGTGCATGAGGAGTGGTGGCAGGGTTAAACTTCTCTTCACCTGAACAAACAGCAAACACCTTCCAGCCTCAGGGTTGAACTCATTGGTTAATTTTGCTCAGTGGTTTTGGGATTGCTCTTTTGTGTTGTTATGACTTTAAAACATCCAAACGCCCGAACTTACAAACACAGCAGGATGATCAGGGATTAAGTAGTTTTTTTTGGTTCTTGCCCCTCACAAGTTCTTTTTTTTTTTTTTCCAGTACCCATACTTCAGCGCAGTTTTCACCATGTACTTTACTTCACTAATTTACTTTAAAAACCACAAGTCTCTACTGAGTGCACCCACCATTTGTACCAATATTCAAACCTTACAGCTGCACGTTAAGTGGTCTGATCATGACCCTACCATGACGTAAAGAAAGGAGAACTCCACCACCCCTAGCTCAGGTGTCTGGAGATAGAATACCAAGGCAACAGAGTGGATACTTGAGTGAATACTTGAGGAGTGCTCATGGTCGCACCTGGAGGAATGTTTCATGTATAGAGGGAGAAAAGGAGACAGCCTCCAGTTGCATCAGTTATCCTGATAGCTTTCCATCATTTTCTGAGATGTTGAGTGAGCTGTTATTAAACCTGCAAGTTAGAGTAAGTTACATGTGAAAACCAATGTCTCACTCACTGTATGTAGATGTAGATGCTCATGTCTTGGAAAGTTTACGTGATTAAAGTAAGTATTCTTCTCATACCTTGTTGTCAAACTCTAAAACGTGCGCCAATGGACATTTTCAGGTCCATCCCCATCAGCCCATTGCCATAACGGGGTCACAAATTATGACTGGTTGCAGATTTTTCTGCAACACTGGCAACATTTTTGCAAAATGTAAGATTTTTTTGTTTTTATTTATTTTTTTACAGATATACAGCTCACTGAATTTGGAATGTTACAGAAAAAGACTCCAGGGTTTAGGTTCTGACTTTTACTCTGTGGTTTATACCCAATGCACAATGTGAGGTTGAAATTATGTATATTTATCAGAATTTTTGACGTCCATTTTAAGTCTCCTGAGGGTGCTGAATGGAAGTTTTTATTACGTCTTTTTCAGACGTGGTATGGAGGTCAGGTTAACATCTACAAAAGGTCTACTAATGACGTCTGAATGTTTGGATCCATTTTGAACGTCTCATTGACGTCTAGATGTGGTCTGCAAATGATCTTCAAATGCTGAATGTCAGTACAACGTCCAAAAATGGTCAGATTTAGATGTCAAAATTTGTACCCATTTTGCACGTTGCTCTGACGTCTAGATATGGTCTTCGAGAACGATTCAATACTGACGTGATCTGCATGTCTGTCCAATGTCCAATGTTTGGAGAGTTCACTGCAAATTCAACTCCCTGAGAAATCATTTAACACAGCTCTGGTGTTTATGTGGGAACCCTCTGAAAGTGTTAAACCTTAAACTTTTCAAAGTGTTAAAGTTTAACACTATGACAGTGTCACCCAGTCATCCCTCACAGTGTAAAATATTAACGCCACGATGGGGTTAAATGAACTCTAAGTTTCTGTGCATTTTTTTTTTTTTCCATCAGTAAGAAAATTACACTGAAGCAGTGTTCAGGTAAGTAAGTAAGTAAGTAAGTAAAATTTATTTGTAGAGCGCTTTTCACAGATAAAAATCACAAAGTGCTGTACATATATAGGTGCAATAAAACAAACTTTAAAGGGACTAAAAAATAAAATATGATAACAAAAAACAAACATCATCCAAAAGCTTTCCTAAATAACAATGCTTTCAAGTGCCTTTTAAAAGAGTCCACAGAGTCAACAACACGAAGGGACAGAGGCAGCTCATTCCAGAGTCTGGGAGCTACAGCCTGGAAGGACAGGTCACCACAAGTTTGAAAATGAGTTTTAGGAGGTTCTGGCCTGAAGACCGAAGGGAGCGTCCTGAAGAATACGGACACAAGAAGTCAGCAATATATTGAGGAGCTTGACCATGCAGTGCACGGAAAGTCAGGACCAAAATTTAAAAGTCAACACGAAATTGAAGCGCTGACAAAACAGGGGTGATGTGGGCTGTTCTAGCTGCACCTGTCAGAAGTCCGGCAGCAGAGTTCTGCACAACCTGAAGTCTGTTTAGAGTTGTGTTCTTTAAACAAGTGAACACAGAGTTGCAATAATCAATGCAATTCGAGATGAATGCATGGATGACCATTTCAGATCCGATTTCGGCAGCAACCTCCTCACTTTAGAGATTTTTCTCAAATGATAAAAACAGTTCTTGGACAGCTGTCGGGCGTGACCCTCCAAAGACATGGCCTGGTCAAACACAATCCCAAGGTTTCTGAGGCTGGTTTTCATAGACGAGCCCAGAGCACCAAGGTTGTTTTTGATCAGGGGAATCTTTAAATCAGGAGCAATGATCTGAGTTTCTGTTTTGTCAGAATTTATTTGAAGGTAATTTGAGGAGAGCCAGTTTTTAATGTAGGACACACAATCCAAGCTCACAGATAAATAATGAAACTCTGAGTCATTGAAAGAACAGTACAACTGAACATCATCAGCATAAAAGTGATAGGACACATTTCCAAAACCATGAATAAGTCGACCAAGGGGCATCAGGTATAACAAAAACAAAACAGGCCCCAAAACAGAACCTTGGGCCACTCCACAAGACAAACTGGACATACTGGACATTATGTTGTTGCCCTCAACATTCAAAGTCCTCCCTTTTATATATGATGAAAACCATTGGAGGACAGCCCCGGAAAAACCTATCTCTGATTTAATCAATCAATGTATCGTGGTCTACAGTGTCGAATGCAGATGTTAAATCCAAAACTGTGTAGCGACCAGAGTCCACAGCCATCATTACATCACTGGAAACCCTCAACAGGGCAGTTTCAGTGGAGTTTTTGAAATCCTGACTGAAATTTATCATGAAAGTCATTTTCTTCCAAAAATGAGGTGAGCTGCTCAGTCACTACTTTCTCAAAGATCTTAGAAGCAAAGGGAAGTTTAGATTTGGGCCTATAATTGCTTGACTCCACAGTATCAAGATTTGGCTTTTTAAGAATAGGATCCACCACAGCATGTTTGAAGTAGCTGGGGACCAAGCCAGAATCAAGGGAAAGATTTATCAGTTTTACAACCCAGGGACCAATTACATCAACAAACTTAACAAATAGAGACGTAGGTACAATATCAGCTGGGCTGGATGATGGTTTCATCTTGCCCACTAAGGCTTCACATCCTGCAGGCTAACAGGAGTGAAAGAGGACCACAATTTTATAGATTCAGACAGAGGACAGTTAACACTTGTTGATGTCCTTAAATTTAAGCTGTTATTTAGTTTAAGAGTTGATTCAAGTTGGAGTTAAAGTGTGTAATATTTGAGTGTTAACACATGCATGTGTGATAATCCCCCCAAAACAGACTGAAGTGATGATGAGAACATTTTTATATAAAAACGATTCCATAAAATAGACAGACCCCATCATCAAAATACTTCTAAAACTGATAGAGTAAGACCATGTAATGCACACATTAGTACACCTCATAATTTAGCGATAGTTGTGTTTTTTTCTACCTCTCAGCCGTGGTATGATAATGAAGTCAAATGAAGACGTACACTCCAACTGCAGGTTAACCCTCTTTACAGCTCCAATTAGAATCACACTCAGATACATCTTTCTATTTTCTCATGAAACAACAGACTCCGAGTAGATTAAAGAGTAAACAGGTTGATTACTTTGATTCATCAGTCGTGTCTCATCTATATTTCAGCTCCCCTCTCTTGGCTGTCTTAATTGAAAGGCCATGGCAGGGGACCCGAGCAGCAAATAGCCTGATCAATACGCTGCCTGATGTGTAAATTGATCGAGTTGGTGTGTATGACGGCGGCCGTTTTCCTGTGCGAGTGTTTGAGTGACACTGAGTGTGTTACCCTGAGAGCGTGTGTGTGAGTGTGTCTGCTGGTGCTCCCACTTATTGAGGTGTTCAATCAGTCTAATTCATTCTCGCCCAGAGACTGCTGTGTGGTTGCAGGACGATTCATTTACTCTGCAGGCTCCAATCAAAAGTATTCCCAGCATTCCCTGCTGTAATAATCACTGCATATGAAATTAGAAGATCCATAACGCCAAACTGCCTCACACACAGGGCCAAACAGCGCCTTTTAATGGCCCAGTCTGGATGCAGCTTAATCATTTAAATCCAGAGTGGACAGTTAGGCTCACACAAGGGAGGATCAGAGGGGGATTAGAAATCTAAGTATGACTTTAAAGAAACTGATAGTGTTTTGAATTGTTCCTCAGAACGGCCATTTTTACTTTTTTTTTATCTTAACATGGATCAAAACTGGACTGAAATTTGACTCAAATTTAAACCCTTTATTTTTATTTTTATTATTATTATTATTATTATTATTATTATTATTATTATTATTATTATTATTATTATTGCGTTTTTCCTCTTCTCTTAGAGAGTGACTGCTCCTGTCAGTGTGTGGATCTCTGGTGTCAGTCTGCAGGTCGGAGCCTTGGCGAGTGGATGCAGGGGCGGATCCGTCAGACGGAAGGACGCCTGTCAGATTGGTCCAATGGATGTTGTTTGTTTTTTGTTAAACTTGTGATTTCAGACAAGACTTTTCTTGCCACGGTGGGCTTTGCTGGGTGATTCTTTGAGATGCAGGAGGAGCAGGGCAGTATCCTGAGGGGGTGGGTATTATTTCCCCATGTAAATCTGACTGAACGCTCCATGTCCAAACCTCTGACTGGCTATAGAAACAGGACTCATGTTAAAGTCACTTCAGTTTGACTGTTAAAGGCTGAATGCAGCTTTTGACTTTTCTCTTTGTTTTTGGTTAACTTGTAGATATTAAAAACACATTTTCCTTTTTACAATCAATGTTAAAATGTTGCAAGGTACAGTATTTTTTTTTACCATTGGTGCCCATGAACAGTCTGCAGGTGTTTGCTAACAACTATTTAAAAGCTATGACCTGTTGGAGGTCTTAAAGAAGTGCACTTAAAAACAAAAGTCTGGGGGGATGAAACTTCTATTTAAGTTGGTAGATATATAAGATTAGTAACAACAAAAAAAAAAAAAAACTGAAAATTAAAATATAAATACTTTTATTTGTACGTCTTAATTTTCTTTGTGCCATTCCTGCGTAGAGTAGAGCCCCGGTTAGGTCACCAAGTCAAAAATAACCATAGTGGCTCCGGATTGACAAAAAAGATGATTTTATTTTCTTTTTTCTTTTCTTTTCTTTTCTTTTCTTTTCTTTTCTTTTCTTTTCTTTTCTTTTTTCTTTTCTTTTCTTTTCTTTTCTTTTCTTTTTTCTTTTCTTTTCTTTTCTTTTCTTTTCTTTTCTTTCTTTTCTTTTCTTTACAAGTCTCTATTGCTCAGGACCAAAACACATCTCTGACATGCTTGTGAGGAATGAACCCTCTAGGAACCTTAGAACATGTAAGGCTGGCCTGCTGACTGTCACAGGAGACTAAACAAGGCATGTTTTGTTACCTTGTAGCCCAGTAAAGCCTGATATGTAACAACAACCCTAAAAGTAATAGCTTGTTAAATTAAGGGTCAGTTAGGATTTTTAACTTTATTTGATTTAATTTAGTTTTTTAAATTAAATTCTTTTTTTTAAGTTAAATTTAATTTAATTTGATTTAATTTAATTTAAATTGTTTTGATTTAAATAAAATTAAAAGAAATTTAATTTTATTTTATTTTATTCAATTTAATTTAATTTTATTTCATTTCATTTTATTTTATTTATGTTGTTTATTTTATTTTATTTTATTTTATTTTATTTTATTTTATTTTATTTATTTATTTATTTATTTATTTATTTATTTATTTATTTATTTATTTATTTATTTTCGGTTTGTTGTTACAAATTGGGCTCTTACAAGCCCATACTCAGAATAAGCTCACAGTGTTGAATAAGCTCTTAAATCTTTTTTCTTTCTTCTTACTCTGCCATGTGATGAGTGCAAACTCAGCTGTAAACATTATCTCTACGAGCCAATTCAAATGGTTTAAATAAACAGATAATAATAATTATAATAATAATAATAATAATAATAATAATAATAATAATAATAATAATAATAATAATAATAATAAATAGACTTTTAACAGGACAGTCTTTACAAGGATGACTCTGCCCAACAGTTTAATGAAAAGAAAGAAGTAGATGCTTTGACTTAGAAAACTTTTTCCAGCCTTTAAAATTGACTTAAACTCTCTGTAGTTCTCTCTCCGGTGGTACCTGGAAGAAAGGGCTGTGCATCTAAAATTCATCTTTTATCGCGCTCGAGTCGTAATTTAGTAAGATTGAAATAAATTGCATCTTATTTCAAGGAGAGAGTATGAAGCAGTCAAACGCCCTAATCTTTGCTCTGATGGCGATGGTTAGCAGGAAAAGCAGACAGAGCAGGAACTGTTACTGTCACACTCAGGCTTTTTCAGAAACACTTTGAACTACATCTCTCAAGGAACTTTGTCACACCTGTTAAATGCTTTTTGTGTTAGTATATGAGCTCTGAGTGACAGCATGTGAGATGAGGCTTTGATAGTTTCAGGTACACACAATAACAGACAAATAAAAACATGCACTCAGAATCATGTGTTTACATATTATCACTGTATTTGTACAATATATATATATATATATATATATATATATATATATATATATATATATATATATATATATACTTTTATAACTGATATTTATACAGCATTCAGGAGCCAAACCTTTGTTATCTGATACTGATAAACTTATATTATCTGTTCAGAGTGAAAGAACACTAACCACTTAGCTCAGGTGATAACAGAAACCATGTTTTTAGGATGCTGACTTAAATATACTATGAAGACAATCTGTTATAATTGGACTGCCACCTTCTGGCCTGGAGTCCCACGCACACTGTTGTAAAAATATGACTTTTAACTAGGCGTGTGCTTGTTTTGAAACAAATTTTCTTTGATTAAGACAACTTTTTACCAGATACAGTGCACCAAGGTAAGGTACACTACAAGCGCTATAGTATGAAACGTGACAACAAGCTAAGTGTCAGTTTGCTTGACATGTCTGTGATTTGTAAAGTTAGTGAATCCTGGTTATGTCCTGCTAGTCATCTACCAATCAGAGCTAACTTAACCTCACTCTTCATTTTATTGATAGACTCTCAAGTTTGAACAGAACACTGCAGAAAAACTGCTGACTGTGGGTTGGAATGAACATTAGCACAAAGAGCTTAGTTCATATGTTAGCCTTTAGCTCGTGCTCTATCTCTCTTCTGTTTATCTTTCTTCACAGAATCACAGAAATTGTTTTCATCAGAGAAAAACACAGATCTCTCTTCTCTCTACTAAACTTTGTCAGCTGGCGTGGTGTTGTCATGGAGACCTAAAATGTGTAATAAATCAATTTGATCCTGCACGACCTGATTGGTTAGCTGAGAAGTAGCATTTAGGAATAGCCTGTATTGGTGCTGAAAATCTCATTCTAAAGTGTGGATCATGATCAGGTATTTTTCTAGAAGGGGGACATTTTAAAGATTTTTAAAGTCCTTTTATTTTTGTCTGAAATTGACAAACATTTTAAAAGACACAGGTTCCCATGTTATGTTGATCATGTTTGCACACTTGCGACAAAACTTAAGTCTGTCAATATTTTTTTCAGAACAGGTTCAACTTTTTGCGTTTTTTGCATCCGCCCGGTTCCTTGACAGAGTTTGTTGACACTACAGGCCACTCACAACGTCACATTTTCACATTTTCCAACACATTTTTTGTCATTTCAGGCTATGCTTGAATAATACATGAAGACTTTTCTCTGTGTGTGTGTGTGTGTGTGTGTGTGTGTGTGTGTGTGTGTGTGTGTGTGTGTGTGTGTGTGTGTGTGTGTGTGTGTGTGTGCGTGCAAGCCTAGGATGGACCCAGTGTTAACTTTTTTTTTTCTCATGTAGAGAAAGAACCACAAAATCATCATGCTTTCACAATTAAAAGTAAAGTAAATGCATCAGATCCGGTCTGATAGGTGTCTCTACATGACAATTTTCATGTGGATTAATGAGCCAGTGGTAAGGCCCACTGGCTGACAGTCCCTGAAGACGTCTTTGGATATCAGATGAAGAGATTAAACCAGAAAAAATCTCCAGTTTTGAGTCGGTGAAGCTCAGTCTGAGTTAGAAAGAAGTTCTATTTGCAGTTCCATCATGTCTCCTTCAGTATCATCGCACTCTCTCAACAACTAAACCCAGACAGCCTCTTTGTGTGTTAACAATAACTTTTGCTAAAAATAAAAAAGAAGATCTTTCCAAAAGTCAACATAATCCCAGCGTCGCCCTGCAGCCTACATTACAATTATCATCGTGTGTGTGAGTGCGACACTTCCTTTCCACACTGCTGCTCCTCACAGCTTGTCCACTCTCGCTTTATTAGACCCATCAAGACTGTAAATGAGAGCACGCAGACTGAGGGTCAGAAACAACACAGGGAGCGGCCATCACATGACAGAGGAGACCTTGAACGGTGTGTGTGTGATCTCTGCTGCCGAGTGCACAGGAGGTTTTTAACAATGCAGATTTGTTTGACTCTGTAAAACACTCACAGCAGGTTTTAATTTAACAAAGGTTCTGGTGAGGGAAAGATTATCTGACCAAGAACGAGGCAGAGTTTATTCATCGTTCTCATTGCATCCGTGTGGTTTCATTTTCCGTTTATCCAGAAACTCTCTTTAGGGAGCTGGAAGAAAAATAAAGTCCTGTCCCCAGCCAACACACTGATAAACAAATGATTTAAGTCACCCTCAAAGATGATACGGGCATATGAATATTTTCTTTGGAGGACAGGTTAAAATGAATAAACTATAAAACATTAATAATAATAATAATAATAATAATAATAATAATAATAATAATAATAATAATAATAATAATAATAATAATAATAATAATAATTGTTTGTTTATTTATTAATTTAACTGACTTTTATGTCAGACTTTCAAGAGAGAAAAAAATAAAAAAAATAAAATCTTCAAATTGAAATTACAACAGTCGCTTTGACTGTTGTTAACTCTCTTGTCTCTCTGAGAGAGGATGTGCTGCTATTTTATTTCTATTTGTCTAGAGGCTGTGATTGAAATTGATTGATTTTTGTTTAATATTTTAGGGGGGTTAAAGTGATCTGACATAATGAAATAATTAACCATTGTTTCCTCTTCCAAAAAAAAAACGTGTCTCACCTTATTTTCTGATTTTCCTTTCTACCAGCACCCTCCTGTCTGTCTGTCTATATATCTGCAAACACAGCTCTGGGATATCTCTCTATTCCTTCCACTGCATCTGTGATATTGGAGCGTTCTGAGCATGCTCAGTGAACATGATGGTGGTCTGGAGGATAAAAAGTCTCTTTGGGATCTTTCATCACATTTTCCGATAGACCTGCCTCTCTTCAGACACCACTGTTCATCTGCTCGGTCTCTGTGCTGGTGCTGTGTGGTTCAATGTCCTGCTGTCTCTCGCTGATTCAATAAAAAAAAACAACAAAAAAAAAACAGTTATTTAAGGTGAAGTGTGTGCTCTGCCCGTCTAAAATCCACAGTTCAAACAATAATATATATATGGAGATAGTCTCAAATAAAATGAGAGAGGGTTATAAATCATTTCTCACCATGTCTTTTGATTATGCAGCATTTTAATGTAGTTATTTTTTTTTCTTTATTGCTGCAGTGTCTTGAGAGATGGATAAAGAAAAAAAAATACGGATGGTAGGATGGGACTTTTTCTTGTTCATTTTTGGTCAAATACCTGGACAAAATAAAAAAAAATTGATATACCACACTTTGAAAAATACATTTAGTTGAAGACTCATTAAATTAAGAGGAAAAAAAACACTTAGAATTAAGTCATACACACACACACACACACACACACACACACACACACACACACACACATATATATATATATATATATATATACATACACATATATATAGTTTTATAGTCTTCTACTTTCTTGTATTTCTTATATGTTCATATTTAAATTTCTTTATTTTAATCATAAACTTACTTTTATGTTCTAACATTTTTATACACATTTTTGTTTCTTTAATGAAGAACAGTATTACGATTCATCTGTTTGTCCTTGAACATACAGAAAATCGACAATAAAACCCTTGAATCCTTCGAATCCTGCATTTATACTTCATATTGCATTTCTTGTGTTTAGGCTAATATTGGTCTTTAATGAATAAAACACAGGCACAACAACTCAAGGACAATCTCACTTCAAAGTTTAGAGTGACTGAAACTCAAAGTGATCTTAGTTTCCAAAATGAGCCAATGAGGGGCCGTTATTAGAGACAAAAATCTAAAGATAATATACACCCCTGCTCCCTGGACCTTTTTTTTCTCTCGTACAGTCGGTGCAGTAGCAGTGAGCAGAGTGCAGTTAGCTCGGCTCAAACATCAATGGAAATGTGTGTGTGTGTGTGTGTGTGTGAGTGTGTGTGTGTGTGTGTGTGTGTGTGTGTGTGTGTGTGTGTGTGTGTGTGTGTGTGTGTGTGTGTGTGTGTGCCTGCAGATTTGCTTGTGTATGCAGTTTCCAGCACTGACGCTGCACAGCATCATCATCATCTTTCAGGTCATTCCTCATAATGTAGCCCTGATGTTTCACTTGATGCTCCACTTTGTGTGCTGCCACAGAAAAAATTACCCTCATTGTGCTTCACCGGGCATGTTAATACACTTTATCACCTGAAAAAGAAATAACGAGCTAAACTTTATTGACTTTATTTGTGGGGGTTGTCTTAATTTGCGACTTAGGAAACATTTTGCTTGATAGTAATGCATTTCTGAAAAGACACAAAACCCACAGAGTGAGAAATTAAAGGATTCTGTTCACGATGTGTGGGGTTTGGAGGAGCGTCCTGTCAACCAAAGAGAGAAAACCTCTCGCCTTTTAGAGCTCTAAATCTATTTAAAGTGTCAGTTTGTGTGTGTGTGTGTGTGTGTGTGTGCCTGTGTGTGCGTGTGTGTGTGTGTGTGTGTGTAGGTTTAAAATGGCGCCTGTCTGGAAATAGGTCCATTATGGGTTTAAAGTACTTTTAGTCTTCCAAACACTCCCGACTCACTCGCTTTCATTTTCTCTCACTTTACAGCCCCCCATCTCTCCCTCTGTCTCTCCTTCCCTCTTGTTCTCTCCCCATCCCTCTCTCTTTCCCTTCTTCCACACGCTGTCTCCAAACTTCTCTGCAGCCAATTAGTGCTCAGTCTGCTCCTGCAGAAGACAATATGTCTGCTCCAAATCCAAAGAGGAGGCCTTAAATGCTCTCCAGAGATGAAGGGAGGAGCGAGGGAGGAGGAGATGAAGGGAGAGGGGGGAGGAGGAGCAGAGAGAGATGCATTAGGTAGAGACGAGCTGGTGGGTGTACGTCCTCCTGTTGCTCTGAGGTGCCCCTTCTGCTTGGATTTGCATACAGAAGTTAAGGTGAGCTTGCTAAAGTGAAGCTGCTGTAAAGTTTTCTTTAGGGAAAAGATGTCAGCGGAAACATCCGGAAGCTGCTGATATCATTAAATGTTCACTGTGATGTAATCTGAGTTTGAGCCAATCCAGGTTTGGTTCATGTCAGTGTTTGAATATGCATCACGTGAGCAATGATGCAATGTCACAAGGGAAAGATACGGTCAGCACTGACGCCAGGCATCAGACGAACCCATTACACACACAACAAACACACTTTCATACACTCGCACAGGTCAGGGCTGCAGATGGCACAGAAAGAGAACAAACAGACGCGCTGTGATTGATGCTGGACGAAAAGAGGCGGAGAAAAGCTGAAACACACGGCGGGATAAATAAAAGTAGAACATGCTGAGCAGACTGATATTAATAGATGTAGATAGATGCTGCCAATAAGACGTTTAGTGTGTGTGTGTGTGTGTGTGTGTGTGTGTGTGTGTGTGTGTGTGTGTGTGTGTGTGTGTGTGTGTGTGTGTATGTGTGTGGTCTACTAGACCCTACTCATGAGTCAGTCAATGAAAGAACACCGGAAAAAGCAAACTTCAGGCTCAAGAAGTGCAGGGAGTGATGTGTCATTTTACACTTCCTGACACTCTTTTTTTTTTTTTTTTTTAAATACACTTGATACAGCACGTTAAAGGGTTGTTTTCTTATGGTCTGTTTTTACTTATTTTTGTAATAAAAAAAACTGATAAACTTTCCTCCCCCCCCCCCCCCCCCCCCCCCCCCTTTTTTGGAACTTCTCAGCAACTTGGAGAAAAAAGGGATTTTAATCCTTGCATCGATATCCATTCCAAAAAAAGAAAAAAAAGCAGGGACTCAGCAACTCTTTAGATTTCACCATTGAACAACAGGTTGACATGGAAGGGATAGAAAAAGTTGAACATCTAATAAAAGGAAATAAATCTAAATATTGGACTGATCTCTAATGTAAGATTTTGTTCCAGAAGTCTACTTCAGAGTTTTGTTCAGCAGTCATTTGGACTGCGTGGCGTTCTAGAGGAAACTGTTTTCAAAGCATGTAATAATAATAATAATAATAATAATAATAATAATAATAATAATAATAATAATAATAATAATAATAATAATAATAATAATAACAATAATAATATTGAATAAATAGATAAATACATAAATGAATAAGAGATTGAATATACAGATAAATCCGTAGTCTTGGATGTCATATTCCATTTTAACTGAGTATGAAAGAGAATATGAGAGATTGTAATATCCACAAAATTCAATCATCATATTTAAAAAAAAAAAAAAAAAAGAAACATTTTAAAACTTCAGAAAACAAAATGCCTTCCTGAACTGAAATGTTGGGTTAAAAAACTTTTTTTATTTTATAAATATAAAAAAAGATTACTGTTTACAAGAAAACCAGAGTACCTGGTTTATAAAAATTGGATAAAATACAGTATAAAATACACTTTTTAAATGAACATTTACTAAAAATAGTCAAATCAGCCTGAAACATTTAGAATCTTCTTTGACTGAATCCTTTTTATTCATTAATCAGCTTTTCTTTTGGTCCAAAGGAGACAGACAGTGATGTGAAAAACACATTTGAGACGGTACACATTTTAAAAGAATTGAATTTCTTTATGAACTTTATGTAAAACGAGCTCAATAAAACTGAGCAATACTTGTGTTTAGAGTTTAAAATAAGAACTTTCCTTTTCCAGATACATGTGTGTTGACTGAGGTGATTTATTTGTTTGTTTATTTTAGTTCACGTTTGTGTTCTGTTTATGTGGTAAAATGTTAAATCACATCAGCAGCAAAAACTGTTTCCCCAATCTTATAAACTGGTTTTATTATTATTATTATTATTATTATTATTATTATTATTATTATTATTATTATTATTATTATTATTATTATTTTGTGTGAATTTGTATTTAATAAGCGGCACTCAGTGCTGCTGCTAAGGAATGTTCTCTAGTTTATATAACTGCTTTGATTTCCTCTGCTTGCTTTTTTAAATTGGAATAATGTCAAATTATTAACCAGCAGAATAATAACAAAAATAGAAGAGTCTTCAAGTAAATATGCTGGACTAGAAAGTTTAAGCTGCTTTTATGATCTTAAATCACATTTCAAACTTAATTATTAAGTTTCAAAAAATAAGATAGAAATTTAAAAATGTAATGATAAATAGATTAAATGTTTAGGAATAATCTTATCTCACTGTATTGACCCCTGAATACAAGACCAGTTTCTTTAGTTGTAGCACACCTAAAAAACAAGAGATCCCTTTTGAACTTTATCATTTGTTCCCAATAGCAATGACTGAGGCCTGCTGCCACACACAGAAACAGGGGATGAAAGAAGATAATTCAAAGTACATTATCAACTCACTGATCATTCAATGACTGAGGAGACGCTCAGATAAGAGTTTGAAGTGTGAGGCAGATTTCACCCTGTTGATAATAACTAGTGTTGAAGATGGTTGATAATCCTTTTTAAATAAGAAAGATGCTAAAATGTCTGATTGTCACAAAAGCATCAGAGGGGTTCAGGTAGATTGAGTTTTTTTTTTTTTTTTTTTTTTTAAGATTGCTTATTCATAAACTTCCTGTTACTCTGCAAAAAGTACAATCCAAGCAAGCTTTTATGTCTTTTTTTAAGTGAAAATTATTTGTTTCAATTGTAGCAGACAATCCTCTGCGTGGTCACTGATTGTTTGTATGGCACAGACACCAGAGAGCTCTCACCGAACTGAAGTTTGAAGTCACTCATAGAAAGTCCCAGCATGCTCCTCAAAGACATCCATAAGACGCTTTGTAAGTTTGTTAGTGGAAAACCCATAGAAGGTTTTCCTCAGTACCAGAACTGTGATCCAGCTCAAAGCCTCAGAGAACACTACGGGTGGACTAATGACTAATAAACTGTAGCTCATTTTCATTTATACCGTTAATAAAAAGCATCCCAGCACCACGACGAATCATTCACTCATGATCACAGCTGAATCTGACACTTTAGTGCAGGCATGTCCAAAGTTAGGCCCAGGGGCCAACCGTGGCCCAAGGTCTGTTTTCATATGAACCTCAAGAACTGTTTCAGGTGACATCTTTAAATGGATGGATTATTAGGATGCGAAAATGCGAGTGTTCAAAAAACACATCAGAGGCCACAAGACCAGATTGAAGTAATGAAATGAGCAGAAAAGACAATAAACAGATTGTTTAAATATTCCTGAATGCAGGATATGATATTTGGGTCTAAAATTGTTGTTTGCAGTTCAAAATCATGAACAAATGTATTAAACAAGATCAAATAAGTGATTTCAAAAAAGTCTGGTAAGAAAGAAAATTTAATGTAATGTCAGGGAGACAGTGTTTAGTCATTATGTTCTCATTTTTCTCCCACTCTGATAAACTCCTGCCTGCACAGACTTTAGCGCACTTGCTTTGTGAACTTCTTTTCTGCAAATGCATTAAAAATTTAAAATGGCCCTAATGTCGTCTCTGGGGAGAGGAAATAGTCAATTAACATGAGCTTAGCACAATTTATGGAGCTGACTGTGTCATGATGTTTTTGCAAAATGTCGCTACACACAGTGTTTGTTCACGGCAGCCGAGAGGATTAAAAAAAAGTCTGTTTGAATAAAAAAGAAGAGCTTTTTCTGAGATGGACTAAAGTTTAATAGAGAAAAAACAGAACAGAAACATTTCCTCAGCCAATAACTGTTAACAAGGAGACGGTTTGTGTGTTTCCCCTCCAGATTCAGAGCTCCTCAGTTTCTGCACCTCTCTGCTCTACGCTGACACTGACACCTGACAAACCTGGACACATAAGCTTTATTAAAGAGAGGTCACTCCTCTAGTGCTGATGAAACCCTGGAGTGACACAGTTTTTGTCTGAAATAAAATTGTTAAAAAGGAAAAGGAACAGTAATGTGAAACAAAAAGCCAGCTCATTTCTTTCTTTTCTAATCACATTTCTTGGATTCCAAATTACTCCCCTGCATTTACAGACAGACTCTAAGCATTGTTGCTAAGCTGCAAACCAAATCCCAAGCTGTGCTCCAGATCAGGGGCTGCAGGCTTAAATAACTAATGTCACATAAATCATAGCTGTTTTAACATTTTAAATTTGTTTATGAATGCTGCTTTCCTCATTTAATTTGGTGCAGTGAGCTTTTTAAACATGTGTGAACCAAAACCTTACATCGACACTTTGTTGTTTCAAAATTTGCAATCAAGATCTGACACACACACAAAAAAAAGTGCATGTCAATCACACCTGGGTCTTACGCCGCGGCCACACCAAACTTGAACTCGCAAATTTATTCGCGCAAATGGCCTGTCACGCGCCGTGTGAATGCCCGAGTCTTGCCGCTGGACTTTTGTGACAAGCTGAGGGGTGAACGTGCGTTAGCGCGGTACTGTGCATGCGGAGTAGAGAGCTCGTTCATTTAAAGACCGAAAGAACAGTCGAAAAACAATGAGCTGTGGTTTCAAAAGCATGACAGGAGAGTGTGTGAAAGCTTTGGAGATCACAATCAAGGCCTGCTGCCTCTCCCTGGTAATCCACCAGCCCTGCCTGGCTGTTCCCTGCGATCTCATCCTCGATCCCCTGAACCTCCTACCCCCGGACCCCCGACCACCCGAACCCCCGACCCATGTTCCTGGAGGTCTCCCTGGGGATAATGAAGGGGTCCAGGAAAGAGAGGACCGCAGAGAACTTCCATCTTTTCCCTGGCTCTGCCCCTGCCCCGCTCCTCCCTCCTCTCTATCAGGCTCAAAACTCCTCTGAGGAAAACACAGTTGGACTCAGTGATAGCCCGTGCAGGCAAATCCAGCTGGAAAAGAATGTTTACAGAACTTACCTTCAAAACCTGTCTCCTCAGCAACTTTCACCCAAGCCTGCTCCTGTTTTTCCGGTCTCTGTAGAGTACACACGTCGTATCGTATAACTCTGGATGATGACACACCGCACAGATTGTTTTTTCTCCTCCATACTCCGGGGGAGTTGGAGCCGGAGCAGGAGCAGGTCATCAAATCAATGACGTCGTGGGGGAATGTCACCGCTGATTGGCGGCCACGGCAAAACTTCACACGAATTTGCGTCAATATTTTGAACTCGAGCGAATTGGCATCTACCGCCCAAACGCGTGAACGCTCCAAACGCACAAATGCGCCGCCCAAGGCAAATCGGCGTCTAAACGGGCCTTTGCATTGACTTTGTATGTAATAGCGCCGCAAATTCGCGTTTGGTGTGGCCATACCATAAGGCTGCTCTTGGTAATAAACTGAAGCCAAAGACGGTCCAACACGTTGTTTATCTTACTTTTTAGGGATGTTCAAATGACAATTCTCAAAACCTGCAAACTGGACTGCTTCAACATTTTTTGGGACTTGATTTCATTGGAGAGTTCAACTTTAGCTTTATCATAACACAGAATTAAGCAAACCAAATAGATATAGATATATTGTATTGTTTGAATTCCCTGCAACAAAAAAGAAAGAAAAACACACACACACACACACACACACACACACACACACACACACACACACACACACACACACACACACACACACACACACACAGAAAATAAATAAAAAAGCAAAAAAAAAAAGCAAAAAAGGAGGTTTTTCTCCAGTGTTTACATTAATTATATGGCGTTTTGCCATGAAGAGAAAAAAAAAATACAACTCAAGAAGAAGTGTTTTCCCCTGTTTGTTACTGACAAAGAGTCAATCCTCATTTTCTGACAGATCAACAAAATCATCAGCCTTCATTGATAAATCTTTGGATATGTGAGGCTATGAAGGATTCACACCTCAAAAGGAGGCTGGATTCATCACTTGCATTCTGGACCAGCCTTCAAAATGGGACAGCCTTTGACGTAGCTGGCCTGTAAATTCTGCCTTGGTAGGCCACAGCCCCTGAACTGAGACTCAGCTACAGACACCAACTGACGCTCACACCTGTGAGGTGTAGAGCTCATCACCTCAGACCCTCCCTATCCTCAGAAACACTCTCCGCTCAGTCAGGCTGCTGTCTCTGAGACTGAGCAAGCTCGTAAGGATAAACAGAAACTTGTCCTGCTCTGTCAGCTCACTTTCTTAACGTGCAGGATGTTACAACACAGCATCAACTCATCTGCACAGGACCATCATCTGCTTCCACTGCATGAAGTTAATACAGTTACAGTAAAAGGATTTAAATTAAATTTATTTTTATCAGATTTCTTCTTTTTCTATTTTGGGCACTTTTTTTAGTCAGGACAGCTGGAGAAAAACAGAGATTGCTGGCTGTACAGGGTACAGGAAGTGATGTTTGCTAGCTGTTGGGTCAAATAACAGCCTGATTTAACGTATTTGTTCTTAAAAGCTGATTTAAAAGTTAAATCCTGGATTCTGATTGGTCTGCTGCAGATAAAACTTGCATGACTCATAACACTTCCATACGTCTCCAGAATGGTCCTTAAATCAGCATCTCTGTATTTACAAACAGAGGCTTGTCTGGGTATATCTGGATTTCCACACGGACACATCTCAGTTGATAAACTCTGAGGTACTGATTTGGTCTGACCAACGACCAAACTCAGACAAGCCAGGGATCGTTTGCACCAACAGTAACACAACATCCTACAGCAGGGGGAAACACTGGTATGACAAGCCCTTTTAACATTTAATAGCTAGTCTGGATATGTAATACAGATATCTGCAATTCAATTCATCCTAGTCAAATTGAACATTTCAGATATCCACAATGACATTTTTCCTTTCCACAATTGTAATTTCAGATATCCACAACTTAATTCCTCCTAGGACAAATCACGCCCTTTTCTCCATTCATGTGTGTGGGGTTTCTCATTACAGATATCTTTAATTCAATTATGGATAGCCACAATGTGAGATGTGGATATCTGCAACTAAATTATGACTACCGTATCCATAAATCTAGTTGCAGATATCTACAATTTCATTCTGGCTAGTCACAATTCCAAATCAAGATATCTTCAACCCCCTTCCATTAAAGATATCTATAATAGCATTTATAGATATCTTTAATCACATTTTGACTAGTCAAAATGCCGTTATAGATATCTTGACCAGTCACTTAAACATTGCATAACAACCATCCAGAAGTGTTGGATAACTGGGCATTCCCACAAACAAAGTATCGAAGTACCGTTATCATTTTGACATTTCCAACACAGTTTGTTGTTCATAAGGCCTAATCTGTTTAGTCTCACAGGGGTCCAATAATATCTTTGTATGATCCTATATTGTGTGAGTTTGCATTTACATTCTTTTACAAATTGTCCACATTGCGAAATTATTTCTACCCATTCCTTGTTCCCAAAGACAACCCCAATGTCCTTTTCCCATAACATCTTCAAACTTCTAAGATCATTACTAAGTGTCGAGTTCATTTTTCTGTAAAATATTCAAGCTTTGTGATGGTGAGGCGGTAAAACAGGGTACTCCAGAATAGGATTGTCTTCAGCTTTCCAGTGTAGTGACATCATACAGTTCCTTATTTGAAGATATTTCCAGAAATGTTCTTTTCCCTTTAGGTGATATTTTCTTAATACATCATTAAATGGCATTAACGCTCCACCCTCATACAAATTATCCAAAGTTCTTATTCCACATTTGAGCCAGCTCTTCCAATAAATTGGTCTTTTACCAACACAAATCACAGGATTTTGCCACAGGGAACAATATGACTGCTTACAGTGAGACAATTTAGGCATTTTGTGTATCTTTATCCAAACTTCTCTAGAAGGAAGCTTTATTTATTTATTTTATTTATTTATTTTTTTAAATGAAGCCAGTGTGTAAATGCTGAAAGATGATATTCATCAAAACAATGCATGAGACTGGCTGCAGACAGACGAGAATCCTTATACACACCAAGCCAAAAATAAAAAAATAAATCAGACTCTTGCAGCATTAGAAACGTATTTACAGCCTTCTATAAAAACAGCTTGGGTCTAAAATGCTAATTTCTTTATTGACACACACTGTACAGAGGAAGCCATTGAGAGTTCTGCCCTGTAGCTGTTAGAAAGGACGCTCACAGCTTGTGTCATATCTAATGTGGCTGTGTCTGCAGATTGGCTTCATTTCACTGTCTCAGTACAACGGTTGACGTTGCAGAGACCTCGTCCATGTTTTATACACTCTATGATCAGACACCTGTGTTTGTGGTGTAGGAGGAGTAAATGATCATTTTAAGGTCCTGACAGATGTCATTTTGAAAATGGGGCCTTTTTTGGAGTCACACTTTGGTCAACTTTTAGGATGTTTTCAAGTCCCTCTGATACTCCTGTAAACCACTGAGGAACCTTTTGTTTCCAGATTTGCAGCTGACCAATTAGACTTCTTCTTCTTTCTCTGGCCTGTCAGACCTTCTCCTTTCACTGTCCACTAAACAAAAAAACAAAAAAAAGAAAACCAAGCCCCACTTATGAAATTTTAATAAGAAATAAAACCAAACTGTTCCTGTGATGAAACTTAGACTCTGATACTGATTCTGATGACTCGTATTATGACGACTCAACATGTTCTCGTCTCGTCAAACTCATTCTTAAAAGATCCCCAAAGCAAGGCCTAGAAAATAGCAACACTAATTTAAGTTCAGGCTGAACTCTTCACCCCCCAGAAATCTGCAAAAACACACCATCTGTTGTCCAAAAACTTAGCATCAGAAGGATGCCATGGAGGAAGAGTGACGCTGGAGTAAATAGCAGTGAATTTGCATGCCATGATGCTTTTTGTGAACTCTGATATCAGACGTGTGTTTGGTGTCTGCCTGCAGTTTGTGGAGGCAGTGTGCAGGTTGTCGTGCTTTTAGGATGTTTGCTTGTTTTCACCGTGTCCTTCTCCCCGTGTGAACACACTCTTCACAGCAGAAGGTCACACAGAGGGAGGGGAGGGGGAGGGAGGGGGAGGGACAGGGGGAAGGAGAGGAAAGATGACTGAAGTGCTTTTAACTTTCCTCTCTTCCTCTCATCATTCCTCTCTACCCCTCTCTGTCTCTTCATCCCTCTGGAGAGGAAGAGGATGAGAGGGAAAAAGACAAGTGTCTGCAGCAATTGCCCCTCACTCTAAGTGTGTGTGTGTGTGCGTTTGTGTGTGTGTATGGGTGGGTGGGTGTGCGACCAAGTGCAGCGTGAGTGATCGTCCGACAGCAAACCACGTGAGACTTCTTTGTCTCTCCCTCTTTCAGTCTTTTTTTTTCTTATCCCGCCCCTCTCCTTCTTCTTCATCTTTCTCTTTCTTCTTCTGTTTGCATCTCATTCTGATTTCCCTCCCCTTGCACACACACACACACACACACACACACACACACACACACACACACACACACACACACACACACACACACACACACACACACACAGAGGCACACACTCCCTCTCAAACATATCCAGCTGCCCGTGCTGCAGCCACTCTGCCAGGTCAGAGTCTAAGTGTCGCCAAATGCATGTCAGCCTCCTGGGACTGGGCTCCTCCCTCTCCCCTCCTCCTCTTTCTTCTGCTTTTAAGACATGGAAACCACAGTAACCACGACAACTCCAGGCACAATTACTACCTGCTCCCAAGTGTGAGTGTGAGCATGTGTGTGTGTGTGTGTTTGTGCAGAAGTAAGACCAGGCAGCCATTTAGAGTTGTGCCCATGCAGCAGAGCTGTGTCCAGGCTCTGTTCACACACACATGTAGAATCCATCTCTGTGTGTCAGAGCATGTCAGCAGTGTGTGTGACAGCTCACACTCTGATTAGAAGCAGAGCAGCAGGCTGGGGAACATGAAACATGTAGAGGGGACCTGAATGCTTCAGCCTCTGACAGGGTCATGATTCATGAAACATCAGCTCAGAGACGGGAAACAGGAAGTTTCATCTGAAATCAGACTTCACTGATTCAGGTACAGTGTTAACAGTGAAACTTTTCTTTTGAATTTATTTTCATTTTAAAGATTTACATTTTTCTATAAAGGTCAATTAATGAAGTCATTTTCTCAGCCCTTTACGAACAGAACAGTTTTCTGAGAGATTTTCCTCTAAGTCATGAAAAGACAAATTATTAGTCCTTGTACAAAATAAGCAGAGGAATGAAGTACAGATTATTAAATTGAGAAAAAAAGAAAATAATAATTATAAAAAAAAACATATTTAAAAAAATATTCTCAAAGCAACAATAAATAAAAAAGACTGATGACACCCCTCTGTCACTCCTGTCAGGGACCAAGAGGATAGGGCATATAACTTAAAAACTCATTTTTATAATTGTGCTTTTACTGGAGATTTTAGCTGAGCTTGTTTTGATCGCCAAAATACTGCTTTTATTTTGTTTTAATTTTTAACTTTTTTCTTTGACAGTTTCGAGGACAGGATCTTAATTTTTTTTTTTTTTTTTTTTTAAATCTTATATTGTTTTTATTTCACAGATGTTTTCCTTCCTCTGGTGGTGGTTTTCAAAGTTTTATATTTTTCTATAATTGTCCTAATGCTCTCTTTTATTGTCTCTCATTTATTTCTTTTGCTTTGTTTTTATTATGTAAAGCACTTAGTGACATCGCTTTTCAAAAGTGCTACATAAATGAATAATAATAATTATAATTATTATTATTATAACTATTATTATTATTATTATTATTATTATTATTATTATTATTATTATTATTATTATTATTATTATTATTATTATTATTATCATTCAATCAATTACTTTTTAGTCAGGACTGGGTTGTTTTGAATGTTTTCTGAAAAATATAGAGTGTAGATTTTTGACTAAATGGAACTGGAATGGAAGAATTGATTTATCTTTTATTTGTGTGTGTATGTGTGTGTGTGTGTGTGTGTGTGTGTCATAGAAGTCTGATAAGTCTGAAGCTGACAACATGCATTAGCAGAACCACCTAACTTTTGAATGTATACAAATAGTTTAAAAAAAAAAAAAGTCAAAGTTTATACTTAATTTATACATCTGACGCCATCAAAAACATATACTTGCATACAGTCGATGGAAGCAGTGTTTAGCTTCATTGATTCAGACAAGTTCTCATTCTTTAAAGACTAAATTAAATCTGTAAGCAGCATAAAAAAGTCTGGTTGTTCTGATGGTGTTTGTCAGAAACTATACGATAAGACAGAGTCAACGTCTACTGAGTTTTGACTATTACAGAGCTACAGGTGTTTTGGAGTTAATAGTGACCATGCTAACTGGTGAGTCTCAGCCAAACAGGTCAGTGATTGTCCACTGAGGGTCACCTGTTAACAGCTAACATTTTACACTGAAACACCAGAGACATCTGTGTTATTAAATGTAAAATCCAGTTTTTATTTTGTGAATTTAATGAAAAAGTTGGTTTTAGACCAAGGTTATGATCAAATATAGACACAGCATGGAGAGTAAATAATAAGTGGACCTGTGAATTATGATGAAAAGGAAACTGATTGTATGTTCAAAGTAAAACTATGGTATTTTATCAAACTATCAACCAGGCATGCAGTTCTCTGCCTGGACGTAGGTTTGTGGCTCCTTTATTATAACCCCGGTCTTAGCGGTCAGTGTGCTCGTCTTTAGTTTGGGAGTGTTTCTGGTTTACTGGTGTCTAAAAATGTCTGTCCACTTGTTGATCTCTTCCATCCACTCACCTACTCCTACGAACCCAGCAGTCCTTTACCATCCTTCAAACTGGTGTTATTTATGTTAAAAAATCACCCTCACATGGCTTGGCCAGCCATTATACTCCACAGCATGTCTGTTCCCGAAATGCAGAGCCGTAACTGTTTACAAACAGTAAAGTAGGCTATTGATCCTGAGGAAAATGTAAGGCATGAGGTTAAAAATTGTTAAAAAATGACCCCAAGAACTGATTTCCCCTCTCACCTGTTTATCAACCAGAAATAGATTTATAAACGGCTTTGCAGCGTTGTGTCAACACAGAACTATAAACCAGTAATTATCGTGTTTCTATTAAGTCCCAGACCCAACACTTTGGTAGTCCCGTCTCCTAAAAACCCTTCACATCCTTTCAACTAAAGAGCTCTGTGAAACTTTCCACTTGAGTGAAAAGTGTCAGAAATGTTCAACAGATGAGAAGTCAAAAAGTTTCTCTGGTTTGGATGCTTTTGGAGACGCACGGAATCACCAGAGGATGAAACACCAAGGCTGTGAGCCTTGAGGATGCCTTCAGAGGAATTTATCATTACTTGAGGGCTGAGTGGCCTTGGAGAGGTGCTTCCTCTGTTGGTGCACCAAAGAATGACCATTTATAGATTTAATGTTGAACATTTCCTTTCAATCACCTTTTTTTGTGGCTCAATCTTCAGTTCAGAATTTCCTGCGAGTTTTAAAAAGCTTTTCTATAAATCCACAGATTACTTCATTCACTATAGTGAGCATTATTTCATCAAATAAGGAGTTTAAGGTTTTACAGTCAGCGATGATTGGTTGGAGCAAATAAAAGGGAGGCTGAATGAGGATGTGGAGAGGAACCGAAGGAGAGGTAAAAAGTCGGGAGTGGAAAAAATAAGAGCTGGTGCATGTTTCAGCATCTACAAAGAAAAAATGAAGAGGATGAGAGAAGAGAGATAAAAAGGAAGAAAAAATAAAAGCCAGACAGGAAGGGAGGAAAAGTTTTACAACAGCAATAATATAAATCTATCCAATTTACTTGTCTGTGTGCATCTGTGTCTGTGTGTGAGTGAGTGTGGGCAGCCTGGGCACACTAAAAAGGACCTATGTGGCACATAACAAGGCGTGGACACACAATATTACCGCTGGGATCTGCGTCTGCGCCGCACACACACACTCTGCTCATACACACACACTGGAGAAGAGGACAGGGACGGTATAGCCAGCTTTTAATGAGAAGTCTGATGTTCTCTTAGTGGGCTGTTCCTTGAGTCACAGCTTCATTTAGACGTGTGTGTCCATGTATGCATGTGTGTGAGTCAGTGTGTGTGGCTGAGTGTGAGGTTTTTATGGTTTATTCCCACTTGGGGGACATGCATGTGGTGGCCAGAGCCAATTGGACATGCCTGAAAGATTTCTTTTGGAGAAGAAAACGAGGGGGAAAAAAGAAGAGGCAGAGAAAAATCAAGTGTTATCTACAGACTGGGTAAGAGACAAAGAGAAGGAATGAGAGGTAGGAAGAGAGAGCCTGTAATCTTATTCATTACGTATTCTCCTGCTGAAAGGAGGATGGGGTGACCACAGCCCAAGATAGATCTTTGTAATAGGGGCTGCCATTATTTTAGGGAACAATTATTAAAGCTGTTCTGTCTCTGATAAAATGAAAACCCTTCTCTTCTTCCTCTGAATGTGAGCAGAAAAATAAGTTTGACGCTCCACGAGTCACAGCTTCAGCTGAGAATTTTCACCAAGCGCTAACAAAGTTGAGAAAATCCCCAGAAGAGGAGGAACGAAGCCTGTACTGCCACACACCTCACACCTGGAAACAGAGGGTAATAGATATGTTCCCTTTTTAAAACTTCACTTTAACAGTTTTTGGAGTGTCAACTTCCAGAAACGGTAAATGAAACACAACATCCTCTGAGTCCTTGAGCCTTTTCATAGTACACGGCTTTAGAGAATGACTGGTTCCCCAAAAGCAGTTTTTCTGTAACCAATGTTGAACATTTCACACAAAAATCATGTTTACTCAACAAACCATGACCAAGTATGTGTTTATATCCGAGTTTAAAAAAGAATTTTGTCTAAGAGCTGAAATCAGAGCTTTATTATACCATTTGATAAAACGGCATCAGCTGGCCAAAGTTAGTCCGTAGAAAATGATAAAATCCTTATCATCATCTGTGTCTGAGTCAGACATCACTCCGTCCTCCTCTCTTTATTCCTCCCTAAGTCTAAGAGCAGCAGTAGTTTATCCTACAGTGGGCAGCGTGGTGAGACTTCAGCTCAGACACTTAATTAAAAAGCAGGGGGTAAACAGAGAGCATCACATGACTGGGGAGTGATTCTGGACACAGGATACTATCTGTTGCTTTTAGCTTTTTTTCTTTGTTGCCCCCTGTGTTTTCTGCCCAAGCGTTTTTTATTCACCACCCACAACCCACAAAGTCAGACATGATCCAAAGAGAGATTAACCTGATTCAAAGTAGCACATTATCTCCATGTTGTTTATTTTGTCCTACCTTCATGTCCAACATTAAAAAGCTTAGCAAGAATTGTTTGTCTTTTAACAGTTAAACAGTTTTGTAACCTTCCAGAGCCTTCATCACTTTTGGTGGTATCAGACCACATGTAGAAAACCTCAAAGTTATTTTTGACAATGTTTCTAGTTTTGATACATTATTTAACTCACTGATTGAGTCTGGCTGTTTTTCACCCAGGATTAAATCCAAAATCAGACATTTTCAGGAACATGCCTTTTTACACTAAACATACACGTGCTAACTCCAAATCTTAGCGTGTCTTTTTTTGTATGTTTTCTTTATTTGTCTTTTATTGACAGAAATTATCACAACACACTTCTTCTACATCACAATTCAACTGACAAGTCCAAAAGTAAATCTAATTTCAGGACATTTAAGACCAATTAGAAGTATCGTATTAACCAATGCTGCAAGAAAGAGAGTGTTCAAAAAGTAAAACGTCTTGTTGTGAGAAACTCAACTGATCCTAGTGGCCATTGATGTTAGACTGGGTTTCTTGTTTAATCATTGGTCAGAATTGGGCCTTCCATGAATCACATTCAGGTCATCTGATCTTGTTCCATTTAAAGCCATAGTCTATGATTTGGAAGCTTAGTACATCTTAATAATACCGGTCATAGGGCTGTTATGGTCCTATGGTCCAATCTACACAATATAAAGACCAAAAAGAACAAAAAAAAATCCCTTCAGTATATCCGCTGCAAAGCTGCATACTAGTTGACCTTTCCGAACCGCGCATGGCATGCGCGGTTCGGAAAGGTAGTGAGTCCATCCAATCCATCTCCCTCGCTTCGCACCGTCATGCCCATGGTCCCACCTCTTTCTTCCACACTACCCCTCTCACGTCAGCTAGCTGCTCAGCTACCAAAGCATCGTGGAGCCAGAGATGACCGACTGACTTTGAGACAGCTGAGTTTCTGCTGAACAGTGAAACACTCAGTTTGACCTTTCAGGCAGAAAAATGATCACTTTCTCTAATTTCCTCACTAGCGGCCATGGATCCAACACAATCACAAACATTTTTCCCCCACGCCACAGTTCCTCACCACCACAACAAGTGCCTCACTGTATCCACAAAAGAAATAAGTGTGATCTCACCGGCTGTCCGTTCAGCTCTTGGATTTTGATACACACACAGCTCAGTAGATAGCTTGATGAGAAACCCAAACTGATCTGACCTGCTCACGTTTACCGTCTCCTTTCCTTCTGCTTGATTCCACACAGCTGAGCGATTAACGTGCACACGCACCAGCTGACAGGATGGGCGTGCTCGCCTTAACAGTTACACATAGGACTAAACACAAACTAATTAGCTTTAACAGTGGATACTACTACTCCCACTGTAGCCGAACTCATGCCGAACTACTTAAAAACCCAACAGGACCGCTCCAGGGTGGATACAGGTGCCTACCTGCTCTGCTGAGTGCTTCCTTAAAAACCACAGAAATCTTAGATGGAGTTTGGTTGTGTGTTGTGCACACACGGGAAACCGAGGCTGCGCTTCACCTATCAGCTGGCAAACAGCTGTTCGCCGCAACAGGTAATGACTTTGTTTACCACAGTGGGAGATGTCAGCTGAATAACTCTGGTTAGTCTGTGCCTGTACTGGCTAATGACTGAACGCTGCTGGTCAGAACGGGTCGGCTCTGTCAATAGAGTTTAGCATAAGTTAGCCACACATCTTTAGCATTGTATACTGAGCTGGTGAAGACACCAGAGAAAGGTAAAGCCTCGCCCACAGTCGGCTCTGCTCTGATCAGTTGGCAGTGGCAACTCCAGACCTGCTTCGCCGGCTAATTCATGGTTTTAATCGCGCCTGTCCAATTGAAAAAGCTACCACTGTGTCTTACAAGGAGGATGACTGTCTTGTTTGTTACATTTTCTGCTGGCCGCTTCTTGCTCTGTCGGAGGGTGCGTGTTGTTAGGAGGCGAAGAAGGGCCATACGAGCGGGGGGGGCTGGATCTTGGAACAGGGAGGGGAGGGGTGAGTGAGGCTGCATTTTTCAAATGTGTCTCATCAGCCAAACTGGGTTTCAGATGGTGGACCATAGCTTTAAGAGCCAGATGCCCCAGACAGATGCAGGCAGACTCATTGCTGTTCATTCAGAGGGTCTAACCTCTACACATAGATGGACCAGGCTGTGCATGGCTGAGGTGGAGCAGATACCATGAGGGTGTCCCTAAATCTGCGGCCCACCAGGAGCAGGACCTTGTATAAGAAGCCAAGGGAAAGGTGCATCCTTAGACTGTCACAGTAAAAACTCTGATTTTTGGGATCAGTGAATACAGACATATACGTCCTTATAAGTGGTGGTGCTTGCATGGCGTTCTCTGACTGGAAAGAACAGCAGCACTTACTGTGTTATTAGATCAGATTTTTGTATGTCTAAGCAGCTGCAGTCTATGTCCTAGAGATAGAGGAGAGTTCACACCCAAAACATACAAAAACAAAACACCCATTGGTGCCAATGCAAGGAGTTTTCAGGCTATTAACACTACATGGACCCGGGGTGAACTTCTAACTGTTCAGGGTAAACAGGTCCTCTAGAGAGGATATGTAACACGTAGCATGTGAAAGCTTAGATATACCAACACCTCTGAGGGACAGCAGTGTGTCGGGCGGGACAAACTCTGCTTTTTTGGCACCAGCTACCTTAAAACACAAACCAGGAGCATTTATTAGCTGAAGAACTGAAGCCAAATAAACTGTTGTAGCCTGTAAGACATATGCAGTTGGCAGGTTTGCAGAGGCTTTATGACATGTTTCACTCCAAATATCCAGCTGTTTTTTTGTCTGACCTGCAGGATTGCTCTCTGTTTCACCATGTTCTGGTGATTTGTCCCCGAGCGAACTCTTTGATTTGACTAATTTCTGGCGTAATCCTGCGAAGGTTTGGCAGGAGACTAATTTAGCTGGCAGCTGTGCTTGGTGTAACTTTAACAAGCAGTACTTAAAATACAAGGAAGAAATAATGGGAAATAG
The DNA here is from genome assembly GCF_033239565.1 of Halichoeres trimaculatus. Classification (NCBI taxonomy): domain Eukaryota; kingdom Metazoa; phylum Chordata; class Actinopteri; order Labriformes; family Labridae; genus Halichoeres; species Halichoeres trimaculatus. Next base: position 2,158,002 of record NW_027437180.1, read on the forward strand.
CAGCTCACACAGAAAGTACATCTTTAACTTCTTCTGAACAACTTTTCTGCTTTCCTCCTTTCTCCACTTTTTCTTCTGTCTCTTCTTCATTTCTCTTCATGCTCTCCTCTGTTTGCTCCTGTCCATCAACACGTCATTCTCCCTTCATCTCTACACATCTCACTCATCACCACCGTCCCCCTCCATCTGTTTTTCTCCTCCCTGCAAACTCACACGACCAGATCCACATCGCCAAATGAATAAAGAAATAAAATAAAAAAAATATGCGTCTCATTTTTGAACAAATCAGGGGATGATCCAAGACAGAGATTTCCCAGTTCTCCCAGCATGCAGCAGTCAAGCAGGCTGGAGCCATGATGCAACTCTGAACAGCTGAGCTGAAATCAGAATAAGGAGCGAGAACATAATGAAAGATGGATCAAACAGATTCTCTTTCCTTGTTCACTCACCCTGTTCACGCAGACACAACCAGTGTGTTTGACCCGTGTTCTGCCTGCTCCCATAACAGAGTGAGGCCTTTTTTAAAAAACATTATTATTATTATTATTATTATTATTATTATTATTATTATTATTATTAATAATAATAATAATAATAATAATAATAATAATAATAATAATAATAATAATAATATTATTATTATTATTATTATTATTATTATTATTATTATTATTATTATTATTATATTACCATAATTTAAGGTCAAATGACTGAAAGGGACAAAAATGTGAAAATGCTCCATCAGACATCTATGGCTGACAGCCACATGAGGGACAAGGACTACGTCTGTGGGGTTATTCAAGTCTTTAAAGAAAGGCTCTAGACAGTGTTCAACCTTTCTGGAGATACGATCAAATTCTTACTGAAACACAGTTTGAAGGGCTGCACTGATGAAAAGGTTTATCATTAGTGTCCAATACTTAACATTTGACAAACATCTGCTTATCAGCAATTAATGTTTCATCCACTGTCATCAGCCCGCGCTCATCTGTTCTTTCATATCAAAACGTGTCTCTGCTGTTACTTCTTCCTGGAGGAGAGGTTTGGCAGTTGGACAAACTCCAGTATGGGGCTGCACCTACAGATTATTCTTGTAATCGATTACTCTGACGATTATATTTACGATTAATCAATGAATCGGGGGATTGGGATAAGAATGCACAATAATAAAATCGGCAAAACCAAATATGTTGTAATTTTAGTTGTCATTGTTGTTTATTGTTATTGTTTGCTTAAAGGGCAACTCTGTTTTTTTGACACCTGGACCTTAATTATAGGTGTGTGCATGCTCATATACTCACTCAGACAAACATCGTGCAGCTCGGAGTCCTTCAGAAGTTATTTAGATCCAACCGATTTTAGCCGCACTTAGCGGGGGCCACGGCAAGGGAGCTTCAACGCGGGACATAATCTCTGCAGAATCGCTCATTTGGGCCATATTTTTTCTTCCATCCCCAGTGTTATCATAAAGTCAGCTCGTCTACCGTCTTCAGGTGGGAGAGAGACGAAGAGCCGGCTTGAGAACAACACACACGAGCACGTCCACGAAGCTTGTTTACCAGGTCAGCTCTGGGTCAGCTGACACCGCAGTGTGAACGTAGTCCTTGTGCCCTCCCTCTCTGTCTGAGTTTGGGCAGCTCTCCCTTCACCTGTTCCTGCAGCTGCAGCCTCATCACACCTGTGCCTCCTCAGAGCAATCAGCACCTGCTCTTTAGGTCTGCCCTGACTGAATTCAGGCACCAGTGTATTCCAGCCTATACTAAGGCTGTTTTCGAATTCGCATACTATACTAGCAGTGCCTACTGATTCGACCAAAATGTAGTATGCAGTATGCGAACAAATGTCAGAGTTGTAGTATGAGAAAAACACCCGGATGACGTACTGAATCTGAAAAAAATCCACAGTATGCATTGGACCAGTCTGCTTCGCATACTGTTACCCACAATGCAACGCGCCTGGTCCCATATCAGAAGTGAAAATGGCAGAGAGCGGAGCAACAACAACTGGAGTAGCAGAGGAATATAAATATAAGAGCCATTTCTTTTTTTATATTTACATCCTCATCATCTCCACCACTGAAAGTTAATATAAAATGCTCTCTGGCAATATATTTGCAGATAAGTTACTTGTGGTTCGTTTATTTTCTACATTTTCAATAAAGTTATTTTGGGGAAAAAAGTCAGCCGTAGCCAACTTCCGTTTTCTTCAAACTGAAAACCAGTGTAGCATACTACAAAAATTAACCCAACTGAACAGTCATACTACATACTGCTTATGAAAGTAGTATGTAGTAGGCAGTGCCTACTACATACTACTTCAATAAGCAGTATGTAGTAGGCGAATTCGAAAACAGCCTAAGTCTTTCAAGAATATTTTTTGGAATAGTTGGCTCTTTGGTGACCCCACCCTTGCCTCTTGCCTTCTTTTCCTGTGCTTCCTCTACCCTCCTGCCAGCAGTCCAAACACTTATCTCATTCACTGCTGCTCTCAGCAACTGGACGGCAATTTTTAATTGCAACCTCAAAACAGACTTGATTAAAAGTCACATTAGTACGACAGTGTGTGTGTGATTGTGGGCCAGAAGGTGGCGAGGCAGTCCAATTAAAACACATCCTCCTCACAGCATCTTTAACATCATTTTCTATATAATACAGCGCCAGATCCCAGTAGAAGTAATTCCAGGAGTTCTCTCTTATAGATCAGGTCTAAACCTTGTTCTGACTGAACAGCCTTGGGTTACTTATCTTATTTACAAGACGGGATGTCATTTTTGTCTCTACATGATCATGTGTTTACATTTCTCTTCTGCTTTCTGTTTCACACACAGCAGAGTAGCTCTCACAAACACTCTAACACATGGGTGCGTACACAGACGACTGTACACTCTGTAGAGCAAATAAAGAGTTAGGAAAAATAATGTTGCAACCACCACAAGAAACACAGGAAAGAAAAAGCAAAGTTTTTTAAGGACTCCTGGCTCTGCCCATCTTCTTTGCCATTTTGTATTTTACCTGTCACTGAGGGAGGTTTTGTAGAGCAACAAGTGATAGAAAAAATAGGAGAAATGGTGGAGAAGGTGGCTAACTGTGTGCAGCTCTCTAAAGGAAGACAGTCAATGTTTTTTTGTTTTTTTTTTTTTTTTTATTCAGTTTGGAAAGATGATGCCCTTCAAACCACTTCATGGCTTAATTACCTTTCACTAATTTCAAAAAGTAAAGTATCATTTCAGTGTTTTTCTCCTCAGCACTCAGGTTTGTAAAAAAAAAACAAAAAAAAAACACACACTCAGGTTTTCCAGGATCAGCTTTTTCTTCTCTGTGTCTGACCTGAGAATCAATTACATCCCTCACATCCACTCTCCCTCTGTCTCCGTTCCTTTGTCTCTTTTTATTTTCCAGCTTCTCTTTCTGCCTTCAGCTGACCTGAAACTCTGGAGAGAGGCTTGAAAACCAGATCAAAAGGAAAGAATATAACCTGAATTTGTGTTTTCTCTCACGGGCTCCCTGTTATTTCCAGTTTGATTCAAAATCCTGTTATTTGTAAAGCACTTTCTGTAGCGCTGCATGCTCCTGGCCTCGCATGCCTTCTGCGCGGTGAGAAACCCAAGCACCTTCAAAAGTAGGCTTTTGTCTGTGCTTCCATTTCAGGTACAGTCATACAGTGACAGAGCCCTGCTTCTCCGTCTATTCAATCCATCAATAACATTAAGAACGATCAAAAACACACTTTCACTGCTCGGCTTTTCACTCTGCCTGCGTGACCTCTTGTTTTAATTGTGTGGAAAGCAGTCAGAGTGGGACTCTTGGTGGGTTTTCTTTGCTTCTGGGTTCATTGATTTCCTCACACTCCTGAACAGCTCCTGTTCTCCGCTGTTTTGAGAACAAAACTGAAAAGTTCAGAACAAAGTTGGGAATGAATAAGTGAAAACTCTTTGCTAAGAGTAAAAAATTACAGAAAAGAAAATGTTTAAAAAAAGAAAAAAATGAGGAAATTTCTGCCTTTGGAGCGGATGGTAGGAGTACAAAAGAAGAGAAAACAATCCCTTTTCTTCATTTATTCCAATGTGAGCGCGAGCAAATCCTCCCTGTAGACCGTTAAAGAACTTAAACATGCACACAAAATTAAGATCCTAATTTGGGATTAGACGACACACTCTCACCCCCATTTATCTGGGAGCAGTATGTAAATGCGGCTGCTCTCTGGGAAGTTTTTAACTTCTTTTAGACTGTAACAAATACATTTTTGGTGATTTGTCAACCCTGGCGCTCGATAAGACGTTACATTCTTAATTAAAAGGGGAAATACCGGAACAATCTGTGAAATGTTTTCCATTTAAAGCCTGGTGAAACTTTGATTAAGTTCAGCCGATGGTTTCTGATTTTCTAACGGAGCAGCAAATGACATCCTTAAAGGAGGACCTGTGACCTCATGGAGGAGAGGAGAAAGGCTTTCCTGTGTTTATCACTTCATGTTAAGACGGGTTAGGCTAATTAAAGCTTTAAGTGTGATGACAAATAAAGAGCAAAATGAAAAACAGATTACCAGGATTCATTTAACTTCATTCACTTTCACTTTAAGAGTTGGGCACAAAAATTTTACCTCATTAACTGCTCACAAAGAGGTGAACTTTGATTACAGTTAATCCACTAACACTTGTCAAATAAAGCTGGTTAACATCGATGTTAAAACCTGTTGAAAGTTGTTTTCTCTGAAGCAGAAAAAGTCCCCATGACCTGACGGCCTTACAGTTTTTCTCCGTCACCTTGGTCCATTTCTCAGATCATCTTTGCCATTTGCAAAACAGGAAGCGTATTTTTTTTTTTTTTAAACTGAAGCACAATACTAGGTGCTGCGGCAAAATTGAAAGTGAAGTAAAGTAGAGAAACAAGACAAGTTGACCGGTAGAGAAGCGGCGACATGCACGCCAGCGTCCTCTCATCCAGGAGCTGTCGCTACCAGGCCAACTGTCTGTGACCCAGCTACATATGTGGGAGCTGGAAGTTTTACTAATTTAAGTTGCTTTACTATATGGTCTAGGTAGGGTAATAGCCTGATGAATGGGGTTTTAGCATGGCAGCTAACGTAAGTTACAGTTTTTTACTTAGTTGTCCTACACTATGTTAACTCACACGGGTAAATAATACCAGGGGACATTAAGGAGAAGATATATGGACATATATTTCACGTGAAGCTAGCTTCATACACACATGTTGTGTTTTGTTTGGACGGATGTGACTACTTGTCATGGTAGCCTTCGGCGGAGCTAAAGTTGTGCTCATAGACTGAATAAAACATGTATGTAGTCTCGCCGACGTCACCTGTCTGTTTCTGAAACAAAGAAACAGACAGCACATTGGCTATATTGGCCATATTGGTAGTGGCAAGGGCTTCACCTACAGCCATAGGGCGCCTGTCGGTCACGTGACCCTCAGCTGTGCCTCTTAATGGGGGAGCTCGATATCTTAATATCCTCATAAACAACCGAGTTAGAAAAAAATTCACCCGCGTACAGTGGGAGCTGGTAGTAAAATTAGCGACTCAGACAGGACACGTTTTTTGAACCAGGCTGTAAATAAGTTAATTTCTGCTTTGAAGATGTCTTTTTTGGCTTGGTGTGTATGTGACTTCAGGTACTTCCAGAGCCAGCCTCAAGCGAACACTCGAGAAACAGCAGACATTAGCACTTCCGCATTATTTCATATTCCCAGACCAGAGGTTGCCGCTTGGTTGTGCTACAGGGTAGCGAACGCACTTTCAGCTGTTATTATGGACACTAAGACCACAGTCACCACTAATGTGTGTGCTACTGCTGCAGTTTAGTTTGCTTGATAGATATCCCTCATGGTACTGTCTCTAAAAACATTCATTCAACTCTGGTTAGCAAGCTGCTAATGTTAGCTTTATTTACCTTATGGTAACTACAGCAGCATATCTAGACACATAATACTTGTTAACCACTCTAAAATGTCCTGCTGCAGCTGTAGAGTTTGGATTTCTTCAGGCGCCTCTCCTTATGGGTCAGACTCTGGATCAAACTGGTATGACTGAACCACGGTGCTCCTATGAGCCATATCTACGCTCTCTGTGTAAACACTGCAGCATGTTACCGGAGCAAAAGCCATAGCCTCGTCCAAAGAAGTTGTGAAGGAGGTGTGGACAGGGCAGCTCATTATCATTTAGAGCTATGCCCACAGAAACAGCTTGTTCTCAGGAGCGCTCGGGGAGGGGATTTACAGAGTGGCTGAAGTCCAGAAAATAACTGGATTTTGAGGCAAAAACTTTAAATTGACTGTACTGGGACCTCTGAGACCTATTTGAACCTGTTGAAAAGTTGCCAACTAATGGATTTAGTGCATCCCAGGTACATTTTTTGAAGAAAAAAAAAAGAATAAAAAAAGTCAAATAGTTGATCACTATTTTGATCAACATTACATAAGCAGCTGATGATGTAGGAAACAGCAGAGAATTGTACACAGTCATTTGCATGGACGTCCTGAACCATCTGCAACTTGTTTAAAGAAATGAGAAACTGCTTTTCTGATGAGCACAGGAGATACAATGATGTGAGATTGGACAAGTAGTTTTAGGAATTTGAAATCTGATCTGAGAAATGAACCAAAGCAACTGAGAAGAACTGTAAAAGATTATCTGGTTTTATTTTAATAACCTGTGTGTGAAAGTAACAGAAACAAAACTTTTAGTGAACAGATTCTGATTTAGAAATGTTCCTGTGATTCATCGTGCCAACTGAAACTATCCACAGAAGGAATAATCAAACCTTTCTATTAGTCATCCAGATAATTTAGCAAAGGTATCCAGACAGGATATCTGTTAGTCCATGTTTGAGCACATGGAGGACAGTGGATAGAGAAGGAATCTGAGAGAGAGCATGATGAGTAATGGGCTGTGAAGGGCTGCAGGTCAGGCTCAGACTGCATCAAACATGGACAACAAACTGCTTCATAAATCAGGATTTCTACCTGAATCCAAATCAGGTTTTTGAGGAGAGTTAACAGAGTCTTGGAACATTTGGTTTGATATTTGTTATTTTATTTGTTTTATTTCTGTGTTGTGTAATGTGTATTTGTTTCTGTGGTAAAAATGTGACTGTACTGCTGTTGTCTTGGCCAGAACACTCTTGGAAGAGAGATTTTTAATCTCAATGAGTCCTTTTCCTGGTTTTTCTGTGAAGGATTAATGAAAAATAATATTATTAACTTGTTTAGAAAAATCTGGACCCCTCTCTAAAGAGAAGGAGGAGTGAGACGGGAGCAGTAAGAGAGAGGGAAAACTTTCACTAACAGGCATGAAGAGGAGGAGAGTGACTGTGTGTGTGTGTGTGTGTGTGTGTGTGTGTGTGTGTGTGTGTGTGTGTGTGTGTGTGTGTGTGTGTGTGTGTGTGTGTGTGTGTGTTAGGCAGGGCGGGGGAGTGTGTGTGTCCATCGCTAATGGATGTTTCTGCTTTGCGTGTGGTTGAATGTGTTTGAATTTCAGTGTTTTCTCTCTCCCTTTAGAAGTGCACTAATCCTGTTTTACAGCAACTGATGTGTGTGTGTGTGTGTGTGTGTGTGTGTGTGTGTGTGTGTGTGTGTGTGTGTGTGTGTGTGTGTGTGTGTGTGTGTGTGTGTGTGTATGTCCCTCCTCATTTGTTTACCTCTGTCCCTCCCCTTTTCCCTCGTCCTCCTCATCTTCTGGATTCTAATCTTCCTGTCGTCTATCATCCATCCACTCTCACTGTGTTTCCTCTCTGGAGCTCTTCTCCTCCTCCAACAATTCACTCCTTGCTCTTTTCTTCTCCCCTAACCTCCTTCCCTTGCTTCCTTGCCTCTGCTCCCTGCTGTCAGTAAATATTTCATTCTCCCCTCCTCAGGTAAACTCTGATAAATCCATGTGAGGAAGCCTCTCTGACTCTCAGTCCAGACTCTGACAGTCCACATGGTGTTCCTACACAAAGAAGAGGTCTCTATTCCTTTTTAATATTGATCCCTGGACCCTCTTCTTTTTCTTTTTCTTTTTTTTTTCTTTATGCACTCCTCATTTTGTGGAGCTCTTTCAGAGCTTCTCTGCAGTCCACTCTTTTGTTTCCAAGCAGCAGCTGTTGTGTTCTGAACTACAGTATGAGTGCCAAAGGAAAAAGCGGGCACGTGCCCTTCTTTTTTCTCTTTCTATACATGTCTGGATAATTCCCAAAGAAAGCGTATACACCAAACAGAGCAAATAAAATATTTGCTTTAAAAGATCTCTCAGAGCAAACTTTCTTTTTAAACAAAAAGCAAGGTTAAACTGCAAACCTGAATCGATTGGAATCACAATCAATCAACACATAAAGTTTCTTTACTTTAAATTATCTTACAGAGCAAACTTTTTACACATTTCTCCTCCTTTAAGGGCAGCATCCACACTTCAGGCTTTTCCTCTTTTTTACATTTTAAACTGAACAAATAAAGAATAAAATATGAAATGTAAAACTGTTGAAGATAGATAGATAGATAGATAGATAGATAGATAGATAGATAGATAGATAGATAGATAGATAGATAGATAGATAGATAGATAGATAGATAGATAGATAGATAGATAGATCTTTATCTATAGGTGGTGATTGCTATTTTTTTAACAGTAAATTCTGAACTTCTAAAGGTTTGTGTCTATAAAAACACATGCAAACTTGATAGACTGTGCAAAGCTGATTTACTAACTAGGTGCATAAAGGATTGCATCTGTCCAACTAGCAAAAGAGCATGTGCAACCCATGTAGCATGTTTGCCTTCATGAATACACAGAATTAATGCAGATCATCTGACGGCCAAAATTCTGGGAGGAGGAGATGAGAATGTAATGCAGAGTGATGTATCAAACCTGAAACGCTTAGCTCTCACTGTTTTTGCGTCTATATTTAGCATGTTTGAAAGGCAGGTGCAAACTGGCACAGTGTCACACACAAACAGTTGCTGTCATTGTGTCCAGAAGGAGGCAGAGGTTCAATGATAGATGACAGAAAGAGCCCCCTGAACCTCCCTCTTCATACTTCAATAAACACTGCTCTCACCTCTGGTGCAGCAGCCTGTGACCCATACCTCTGAGTTCTCCACCTCCTTGGATTCAAACTTTGTTTTTTTCATGTAACTCTCCATGGTGACAGCTGCTGGCACGCGATAAATCCTCATTTAAAGAGGGCGGTTTGCGCCTGTTATCAGCTGCACACGCAGTCTTAGTCGATCACCTGCAACACATCCACTAATAATGTGCATTTTTTTAGTGTAAACACTCACTTTAGCACTTGTAATTTTGGATCTTAGTAGATCAGGCCCATAGTCTCTTGGATAACACACCATTTAGTTGTGGTCTGGGTTTCTGTTATCCGGTAATTACCAGACTTTGACCGGTAAAATCTGCCAAAGTCCGACATATTTAAACACCACTGGTCAAAATGTCCGGTGAAAAATATTCCCTCCAAGCTCAATTTTTGTTTGGATATTCCCTCCAAGAAAAATTTGAATTAAAAAAAAAGCAATTTCTACATCATTTTATTAAAAACAACAACAATGAAACCCTGAATCTCATCTTCTGTGGATAGGCCTGGTTTATGTGGAACAAAACTTTTTTTTTTTTTTCCAGGCAGAACCAAACTTGTAAGCGCGCAGTACAAAAACAATTCAGCTGAGACACATGTCGAAACTTAAAGACTTTTTTTTTACTAAAAAAATAGTTCAGAGGAGAAAGATGGTGATGAGGCTGAAAAGGCTGCAGCAGATGATGTCTTGCCTCCTGCCGAGAAGAAAAGGAAAAGTCGGTCGTTCCGGACCGAATGGATGGAAAAATATCCCTGGCTAAGATGCGAAAAGATGCACCGTAGGGTGCGCTGCAATAGAAAAGCGGACTTATTTCAAGTTGGCAGCATGCCCCGTTATCAAATGAACAGTCCAGCTTTTGTTTTGTTTGTAGATTGTTTTCTCTGAGTAATAGACATTCTGTTTCTTTATGTTCATATTAAAGCAGCGCAAGCTTCTGCTGTGCAATATTTATGTTAGTTAACCAGTTGAGTCAGTTGATGGCACTCATTTTATTTGATACAGCCTATGCTTGATAATAAAGTTTTATAAATTGACATGCTTTGATATTATTCTTACATGTGGGCTATGTCATATCATTTTAAGTCTGCCCCTTAACGTAAACGTGAGGATCCATGTTAACTTAATGGCATGACCTTAAAAGCACCAAATAAGTTGCCTTAACGAATTTCGTCAGTAAATAATGTGAAGACTTGTCAAATATAACTTCCATGAGGCTCTTCACTCATGCAGTGACAGATCACCCTATAGAGCCCAAATGTCATAGTCGCTGTCAAGGTGTGGATCCTAACTGTCATTATTCGGGAGCTGTCCACAGGACTCCACTGTTTGACTCCTCATTACCCACTGACGGACAGCGCATGTTTTATAATCAGTTTTTGGAATCAGTCTACTCAGGTTGTTACACAACTTTACTTTGAAGATAGAAAAAAATGTTTCAAGAACCAAATTATTTATGTTTTTAAATCGCTTTGTCACGTCTAGCGATAAGATTACATCGATCAAAAATACACCCCCACTTAATAACAGGAACAGATTTTTTTTACAGGCTTGCTTTGCAGGTGAGTAGACTATATATATATATATATATATATATATATATATATATATATATATATATATATATATATATATATATATATATATATATATATATATATATATATATATGTCCTGATCTTTGGGCATATCTTTGAATAAATTACCCCATTACTCAATTGAAATTTGGTCCGCACGAAACTTGCCCCCCCCCCCCCCCCCCCCCCCCCCCCCCCCCCCCCAATAATAATTGACCAGGAAATCAAACGCTTGTCCGGTAAATTGAAAACCTGCCGGTCATGTTGTCCGCTGCTATTTTTTTTATAGGGGAAACCCTGGTTGTAGTCATCTGAAACCTTTTAGTCTCAGTCTAGTTTCAGTCGACTAAATACTATAAGAGTTTTAGTCTTAAACTAGTCTCAAGTCTTTAAGTCTTAGTCTAGTTTTAGCCTCCCAAATATCTGCAGATTTTAGTCAGATACAATGTTACCAACCTAACTGTTGTGGAAACATCCTAAAAACGGTAAAGTTCTGTAAACTGGTCTTCGTTCTCCTCCTGTGTGACTGCTGCTGCTGCTGAGGGGCTATAGACAAACACGTTTACCTGTTTGGTAATGTGGCGTCACATCAAACTGTTTTTAAATTATTCAGCATTATGTTGTACTTGGATAATGTTTGAGGTAGCGTTATATTTTCTCTTCCACCTTGCCTTACCCGTTTTGTCCTCTCCACCTGGAGTTTCTGTTTCATATCGCTGCTCGTCTTGATGAAAAAGTTTCTTCAAGTGTGTCTCATGAAGACTTGTCAGACTAATGGTTTTGCTCTTCTTACTCTCCTTATTCTTGTGTTTGTATGTTTGACTGTAATAATAAAGGTGTGTGCGTGTTGTCATGATTCTCTGACAAGCACTGCTGCACATGTGCCTGCATGGACGTGTTGTCAAGGTAACAGGCAGCTGTTTATGAGTTTAAAATAAAAGAGCAGCTGGTGCAGGAGGCACTGGGACATCGAGATCAGCTTCTGTGATGCATTTCAACCCAGTGCTACTCTCTCCTGCTCCCTTCCCTGTTTTCATTGATGAAAGTGTCAGCTATATTTCATCACAGTCTTCATCATCACGTCTGACTTTTTATTTCGTTTTTGTCTGTGAAAAAGGTTTGTTGACGAATATTTTTCATCATCGTCTTGTCAACAAAATGAACACTGCGACAGCAGATACGTAATGGCTAAATTTCACCAGCTCTGCTCTGTTATGATAGTATAGGATGAGAAACAGTGTCATGCATGGAGACAGAGCCTGTTCACTTAGTACCAGCTGTTCCTGATTCTGACGCCACAAAGCCTTTCTCTGCAACAGCCTCTGCTCAGGGACAGACCCTCTGAGGCCACGTCCACATGTCGCTGGGTATCTGGGAAACCACAAACATTTTCATATATATTCAAGCCTGCCATCCACACCTAACTGCAGATTTGTGTCACCAAGAACATTTTTTTTTCGTCGTCACATCTGAATGATGGGGTTCATCCTATAAGCAGGGGCGTATTTAGTCGTTTGGGGGCCCAAGGCAAACCCAGTCAATGGGGCCCTCCATGTCCTTGTGACTCATCTTCCTCAGAGCTAGACTGGCCTTCCCTGGGTCCACTGTCTCTTTCCAAGGCATGACACAGTGCTAATCTTGTACATGGTAACTTAACGCAACTAAATGCATTTCCTCAAGTTCTGTACTTTAGTTTGATTTTGAAAAAAGTGAATACATAATTTAGTCCACTTTGTCCTGGATTTGAAATCTTTTATGGTCAATTGACAGCTTATTTGTCCCACAGTGGGGAATTTACAGAGTTACAGTAACAAACAAGAAAGTATGAAGTGAAAAACATCACAATAGGTAAATATTGAAAAAAATAATTTAGTAAAGAAAAAATATGTAAATATTAAGCATAACATAAAACTGGAAAAAATCTACTGAAAGAGGTGATATTTACAGTTACCATACTTTTTGGTACTATTATTTTAAAGTTAATGTATTTTTGTTTGACCCCCTGTCCAGTGAGTTATGTTTCCAAAAAAGAGATTTTGTAAAATAATGTTTATCACCAACTCAAAAAGTTTGATTTAGAGAAAATAATCCTGTTTTCTGGGCTAGATAAAGTCCTTAAAATCAACATCGTTTTTATTTCAGACTTGGTTGAAAATAAGAAAAAAAAGGGGAAAAAAGTGTTTTTTTACTACTTTCTTCTTGAATCAAATGTTCAGATGTGTTGTAACATGGAATAGCCCATTGAATAAGAAAGGAGGGGGGTATCCAAAACCATCATTAAAGATTAAGCCTTTTGATGTATTTTGAAGCATGTGAAGTAAGATTTAGAAAAAAGAAATGCTTTCAATTGATGAGAACTTCATAAATCAGTTTTTAAGAGATGCTTTGGGGGCCCCTGGGAATCTTGTGGCCCCAGGCAACTGCCTGTGTTTGCCTAATTGTAGCTACACCCCTGCCTATAGGCTGGCATGGGTTTCACAATTGAAAAAAAAAAAAAGGGGGAACGGCTGTGGAACAATTTGTACCATCACTACTCTGCTTTCAGTCCTGTTACTAACAGTGCTTCATATTTTTTTCTCAGCATTGCTTAGCTCCTGTTCCAGTAAGAGCTCACTGAACAGAAGCGATTTAAACAGCTTAATTAACACCTGTGTGGAGTTTGCTTGGGTTGTTGTTTTGGGCCCTGACATGAGATGTTATCATGGTGCCCAGATTAAACACACCTCCCCATGCACTGACGCTGCAGTGCTCAAGCACAATTCAATGAATCAAAATCCCTAAAAATAACACTGGAAAAAAAGTCAGTTCTTCTGAATATAGATTCAGAGATTCAACTATTTTAGAACCAGTGCTCACTTTAAAAAAGTCTGTTGACCACTTTCTACGATCCAGTAAAAGTATCCCAACAGGAAGTGCTGACTGTGAAACCCCCATAACAAAGCAGGATCAGTGCAGTGAGGACTTCCTGTCTCTGTGAAGCAGCTGATGAAGAGGACTCATCACGATCCACAGCCCAGGCGTGGATTCCTCCTCGTGCTCCCCAGAGGACAAACCTTTTCCATTTCAGATGCTTCATAACTTTCCCCTCCTTCCCTCCGCTCTCTGGACAAAATGTTTGCTCTGAAATCTGCTGAGCACATTTTTTTCTCCCCTTTTGTTTTTTACAGCCCCCCGGCCCTTTACTAATTACTTTTTTACATTGCAGTTTGGGCCCCTGAAGGCTCCATGAATAACAATATAGTCAGTATGTTGTACCGTCTGTTCGACACTCCTGTGGGCTGTAATGAAAACTGAACCATTAACGGACACTAGCGGGGGCTTCAGTCCTGCCTGTGCAGCTCCAGGAGGAGTGTTACCCGTCTTTTTCTTACTGGATGTTTAAATTTTCTGCACACGTCTAAATCTGATGACCACATCCCTCTGACTACCTGACGACACAGAAAAATGCTCTTCAGCCGCCCCCCGCTCCTCGTGTCTCTGTCACCCCTCACCTCTGTCTCATTAATGACCAGCCAATTAAGCCGCTTGCCACATTGTTAGCGGGGCGTTCAATAACACGCAAGGGTCAGCAGCACTTGAAAAACACTACGCACTGATGGTAATTATACTTTCAGAAAAGTCGGAGAGTTTGCGGGTACGGCGGGTTTAAATAGCAGCATGGGGTAACAGCTTTTAAATGGACGCATTCGCCCGTTATCTTTCCTCTCTCCTCTGCGTTTCTCTCCTCTTTTCTTCCCTCACCCATCCTCCCCTCTGCGATTTGGGGCTTCTGATTAAGTAGGGGTTGCTGTTAATGAGCCATGAGGACTAATTGGGATTGTCAGGAAGGGGGAGACAGCGGGAGACGTAATGCTTTGGCATTTACGAGAGCAGTAAGTCAAATATGAGGAGAGGAGATGAAAGAAGTTACAGAAATCCCCCCAGAATCAGATGAATCACAGAAAAGTTTGGAAGTTTTATTTATCTTAAAATGAGGGGGAAGTTTCCTCCTCCTGGGGAGAGTTATGCTCATATTGTGAATTGTTGTCTCAATATTTGGGCTAAATGTGGTTTTACAAAACAAACTCCCTGATGATACCACTGAAGGAACTGAAAAAGGCGCAAACTTTGGGAAATTATCAGCTTTTTAAAAATTATTTATTAAACACAGAAATGATACACATTTAGGATAAGACTTTCTTTTTTTCTCTCTTTTTCTTTTTTAAATCTTACCTTCCTTTCTGTTTCTGTTTTTAAAGTCATTTATCAATTAAACTATTTAGGAATGAACAAGAAAATTTTGTCTCTACTAAGTGGAATAATTTGAAGGAAATAACCTGAAATCAAAGTTTAAAACTTTAATGATCTTTTGGTTTTGTTGGGTGATTATTATTATTATTATTATTATTATTATTATTATTATTATTATTATTATTATTTAGAACAAGTGCTGGGATTTTTTTTCCTTCAGACAAAAAGTGTTCATCTGATGAGGGGGGTTAAAACTCTTTCAAATCGTCTCTTTTGCATAGAGCTGAACTGAGATACATGTTAAATCGGGTTTGTAAGGATCACAGAATCTGCTCTCAGTTATAGCATCTTTCCAAACTGTCAACTGAACAATGAATTACTTGCAGCAAGGTGATGGTGTGCTGCTGATGTTCTCCTTCCTGACAGGAAGTGTTTCCCTTAGCTGAGGGAGCGCACATGTATTAAGCGAAGGTGGAGCAACAGCACTACGTCTTATTTCACCCTAGTAAACTCAAAGGGACAACAAGTTCTGTCTTTGATTCACTGTTTCGGTGGGCTGCTTTTTCACCAAAATTTTTGTCCCCTCAAAATATCCCCTGAAAGGTCCTCTCACATTCGAAACGATACAGGACCGACGCCTGGTACCTTGTAATTTGTTTCTGTACTCAGTAGTACCAACTTTTGGTACTTTGTGTGTGTTTATGTGGTAATATTATTTGGAAAAAAAAATCTCAAAGTTTTTGAGTTTAACATATTTCTTTCTCAATATATAACCTCGCAATGCTGTATTCATGTCCAGCATAGAAAATCAACTCCTCCACTCTCACAGTCACAAGGATGTGCAGATACCAAAACATGGTACTGTTTGATTTTATCATTCTCAGTATCACAGACAGAATTTGGTCAGTACCTATAAATTTTTTTTTTTTTTTTTTTTTTGTTACTTATGTATTTATTTATTTATTCATTTATTATTATTATTATTATTATTATTATTATTATTATTATTATTATTATTATTATTATTATTATTATTATTATTTTCTGTAAATTAAAATGACAATGAAAATAAATGGTTTACAAAAAAAAAAAAAAAGTTCTGAATCCAGTACCCATCCCTATCATAGGGTAGTATAGAGAAAAAGAAGTGATATAGATTTAGAGAAGTCCATATAAAATAAATCAGTTGATGATCAGGCTTTATCTATTTCAGAACATTTCTAGTGAAGAAGACATTCAAAGCCAGAAAACAGTCGCAGTGGTCTTGAGTTTGGATATCAATGTTTGTTAAATTCAACAAACTCCATAAAAGAACTTTAACTACAGCGTGTTATCTGTCAAATCACACAAGGAAAATATCACCTTGGTTCTAACATTCAGTACGATAGCACGACATTAAGACGCGAAGAAACTAAGCATTTATTTTGATGGGTGGGCCATATTGCAAAACCTTATAGACAATCACAGCACCTCAACACTGAAATAAACAAAAAAAAAAAGTTTTTAGTTTGAATTTCCTTGGATGAAATCAGGCGCAGTGCTGCTGTCCCAGCTTCGCTAAATACACGCATGCTCCCACAGCCAGGGAAACACTTTCTGTCAGGAATCAGTGCATCAGCACGGCACTGACTCTGTAAAAGTATTTAGAGTGTCATTACTGTCGTTGTTTACGGTATAATTACTGAGTTTTTACCCATAATCCTTTGCTGTTTACACCAATACAACAACTGGAGATAACGGGTCAGGTCTTGTTGAAATAAAAAATACTAACAGTGACCACGAGTGTAAAATCATCACAAAGAACCATCGTTTTTTACTCCTCAACAATTTCAGAGTCCACAGAGCCGAGCAGCAGCTTCAGAACCTTTGTGCGGTACCGCGCCAACAGTCGAGCACAGCAACACCTGCATACACACACTCACACACAGGAATGTGTATACCGGTAAAAAGCCACAAAGCCAGGCCTTGCTTTTTTTTTTTTTTTTTTTTTTTTCCCTCCCTCCCACCAGTCTTTTTTTTTTTTTTTTTTTAATCACTCATTAACGAGTTGGCAGCGCTCCAGAGACAATCATTAAATTAACGTGCACGACTTATTGCTTTATTTATTTTCTTAAATGTGAACACACACACAGACACTCACTCACACACACACTTACACACACACACCTTTCTCAGTTCATAATTTAGATTACCTTCCTTTGTTATCTGTGTTAATGAAAGGCAGATTCTCTTTGACCCAAACCTTCAGAATAACATTGGACCTCACAGAAAGTGTCTTTGTTTGGAGCCGCTTCTTTGTCTTTTTTTCATTGAATACACAGAACAACAAACAATAAAGCAGATTAGAGCTCTCTTCAGTCAATTAAAAAACACAGGAAGTGAAGATATATGTCACTGTGTGAGAAGAAGAGCTGTCTTCATTTTTTATTATTAATAATTCTAGGGGAGAGTGAGCATTTTCTCCTAAAAAATTGTAGACTAAAACATGCGTCCACGTTTTTGATGCAGCGGTTTTAGGGTGAACGATTTTGCTCATTTAATTTTTGCTTGAAGCGAGGCCTGTACATCATTTCTTTGTGCTTCCTTTAAAACAGCCAAACTGTGGCTGGTCAGGATCTGGTTTTGGGCAGTCCGGTTCCTGTGAGACCTTATCCAGACATTTTAAACTTTAACAGAAATTTCTGACCTTTTGGAGAAATGTTTGTGTCACTATCAGCCTTTAAGAGCTCACTTTTAAAAACCCTCTGCAGTGATTTGTGGTACTTGTGTGTGTGTGTGTGTGTGTGTGTGTGTGTGTGTGTGTGTGTGTGTGTGTGTGTGTGTGTGTGTGTGTGTCATGGCTCTCCCTCTTAGATTGCATAGCTTCATTACAGACATTAGTGCATTAACAAACAAAATCCTCTCTCTCAGCGCGCACATTAAAAACATCCCATTCCCACCTCCACGCACAATCAGGGCCATAAAACAATACGTTACAGCGCTGACTAATTACCAATGTGAAAACTTTCATAATTGAATAGCGGCCCTCATCCAATCCCGCCCGGCCGCCGTGTATTAAAAGAGGCCGTTCTCAATTTGAATTTGTCAAAGTAAACAAATGAGATGGTTTACGTGGAGTGATTTGTCTGAAGTCAGGTAATAAGGTGGGAATCACAGCCTCTTTGTTGTTTGGCTCCTTGCTAAATGAAGCTCATTAACGGTGGGAAAAACTCTGCAGAGGACCTCGCTGGTTGGACTGAACGCCGGTTATGAGCAAATGAGCACACACAGAGAAAGCCCTGCTCAGGTTTAGAGCTGGATGACTGAGAGGGAGAAGAAACGTTTACTGCTGCTGAGTGTGAAAAGTGTACGACTACGTTTCCTACAACAATTAGTGTGTCAATCAATGTAAGCTCACACACACACACCTAATTCTTTTTTCTTTAGTATTTCAGTTGGACAGGCTTTTTATTTATTTATTTTTTTGTTATTTAAAGGCAGTTTGATTTATAGGGAACATCCTGTCTGTGAGGAGAAAATGTGGTTTTGTTATTCTCTCATTAATAAAGCTCCTTTTATTGCAATTGAACTGTTCCTTGTTTTTGTTTTTTTTTGTTTTTTGTTTTTTTTTTCTTTTTTTTCATTGTTATTTGATCAGATACCCAAACTGCTAGGTACAATACAAACAACAAAAAAAAACAAAACAAAACAACAACAACAACAACAGAATAAAAATAAAAGAAGAAATGCAAAGGAATAGAAAAGAACAATGTACATAGTTTGCAAATCCCTGCTCTCTGCAGGGACAAATGCTTAACTTTTAAACACGCTGAAAAAAAAAAGAGAGTAACATTTAGTTATCATTTTTATTATTATTATTACCATTATCATTATTATGACTTTATTTATTTTTAAAGACAAATTAAAGTAACAATTCTAAGCAATTGTGAGGAGAGAGCACAGTGGATATTAGACCCCGCTGTACTCACAGTTACTAAATGCTGCGTTTGCATCTAAAATTAATTATATGCATTAATTGCAAGTACTTTTAACTTCAGAATTCCCTTTGTAAACTTGTCTGGGGATTTCTGAGTGGAAAACTTTACAATGTTTTTTTTCAAGTTCATATCACTCCATTTTTTTCAGTGTATTTAAAGTCAAATGAGCTTGTCAGGTGTCAGTAGAATTTACACGAGTGAATCCTGCTCAATAATGTCATTCACAAAATACTGTAAAAAATAAATATAATACAAGCAAAAAAGTAGCACATTTAAAAAATATATATATATATTTTCCAATGTTTATGGAGATCTCAAAAAACAAACAAAAAAACAAGACAAAAAATAAACAAACAAACAAACAAACAAAAAGAAAACTCTGGAATATAAAATCAAAGTACCGACATGGCCAATAAATCATTTTTGTCAGTGCAGATATGAACCATATACATGGAACTGCAAACAGATTTGTCACACTTAACTTTGGAGCCAAGGGTCACCATCACCCCATCACCAGAAAAGAAAAATGCAGCTGAATAAATTTAAAATTACTTTTGCTCTCTTTTTTTGACCAGTTTGTATCAGATTTTCATGTTCATGGGGTAAATATGTGACTAAGTTTGGCCCAAACTCCTCAGCTACAGTATGAAGCTGGGTGCTCTGATAGTTGCTGAGCAGGTATTTAAAAAAAAAAATAGTAAAATAGATTTATGTCTTTTTTTAATATGACCATTTAAGAATTAAACTCTGCATTTGTAACAGATGCCGGGAGCTGTGCCTCTTGTACAGATTTATTGTTCCTGCACAGCGAGGCCTTTAAATGTTGTATCAGGCAGACGCTCTGGTCATTAACTGACTCCAAATCCCTGTGGAGCTAGGAGAGCTGAGTGACTCCTTTAACATAGGATGTAGGTCAGACGCTGGATCCAGTGCTAATTACAGCAGAAAGACATTAATTAGAGTATATAATGTTGGTTTAGTCTGAGATGAAAAGAAATAAAATGTGCTCTTGAGATGAGTCTAATAGAGGTGTTTCTGTTGTGATCTTCTTTCTTTGTCTTTTTGAAAACCTGCCAACCACATATCATCATATAAATCATCATTTCTCAACACAAACAGCCACTCTGGATTCAGAGGACGCGCTGCACCCTCAGTAAAACACACATCATCAGCCCCCAGTGATTGAAATCAATCTGATGTGTCAGTCGTGGGAAAGCCTCTTCTCACTGAATCTGTTTTATTGATTATGGAATCATCCTTAATGACGACAAAATGCTCATTTTGTCCGCTAACCTCAGGCATATTTCAAAGAGACAGCACTCAGCGAGCATTCAGAGCACAGAGCTGTGGTTTGAAGAGAGACAGAGGGAGGAAGACAGAGTCAGATCTTTGACTGAAGATGTCCAGAGTTCAAATGTAAAGTGGAGCCAAACAAAAACAAAAGTCTAAACAGGAATCAGACTGAATCCCACTGACTATACAAACCAAGCTAACACAGTGAACGTACCTGGACTCACCCCTGGTACGGAGACTGCCTCAAACATCCCAGAAACAGGACCTGCTCTGAGCAAACTGTCCCCTTCAGAAACATCTCAAAACTAGAGCCACTCCTCAGTTTCAGGTTTGGAATGATGAAATGATTCATGGAATTTATTCATCTGTTTGTGGACAGACACCTGATGAAGACCCGGTGTAAAAAAATATGACTGGAGATCGTTTCTGTTCGTGTGTGTTTCTGCACAGTCACACACTTCTTTATTTTTGATCATTGGAACAGAAAACGTCCCATTCTGCACGCTGGCAGTCTCTAGTAGCCTTTTGAAAAAGGCCGTCTTCATCAGCTATTTTTTTTTTTTTAAACCAGAGCTCACGACTACAACACCTGCTGCAACCAAGCTACGCCAAACATAAAATACTGCACGGCTCCAACCATTGACTCTGTGTTGGAAAAAAGACGCGAAAGATTTACGTTTATTACGACTTCCATTGAACGGGCGGCGGACTCTTTGTTCGCTGAACTGTGCTCGTTTGAGGCGAATGAGGAGTCGGGACACGGACAGGCAGTTGGCGTGTGTGTGTGTGTGTGTGTGTGTGTGGACTCTCACATGCTGAATGCTGAGTATGTGGAGCTTTAAACATAAACACTGGTCAACATGTGTTAAAAGAATTCAACCCTCGACTTCTGCAGACCCAGATTAACACTTAGAAAAGATGTAAATTCAAACCTTTCTGTTTCATTTCCATAAAGACTTTTGTTGCGCGTGTGTTCACCAAAATAACTCACACAGATAAAATAGACCAAACCAAATTGTGCAAGGTCTGAAAACACAAAACATAAAGCGCTAGTGAGTGGAAAGGAAGGGACGAGTCCAAACTAAAAAAGCAATAATGAAAAGAAAAGTGAAACCATGAAGAAGAAAAAGAAAAAAAGGGTAAACGCAAGAAACAAATGACATGGGGGGGAGAATTTCAAAGAAAGATAGAAAAAAGGGATACAAGATGAAAACAGACAGACGGACAGAAAAGCAAAAGATTTTCTGATCAGGAGGAAAGGATAAAAAGAAAGGAGGGATAAATTAAGACTGCAGAGGATATTGACATACGGTGAAGAAATAATGACTGCAGGAAGGTGGAGGCACGGTTTGAGAGGAAAGGTGTGAATGGACGGAGGACACATCGGCAGCGAAAACAGAGGAGAAGAACAAAAAAGGGGAAAGTTATTACGGCTCAGCGGGAGCCAGATGAAAGCACGGTGATGGCGCGGGCAGATGGAGCTCCTCTTCCAAATGAACAAGAGAGCCTGATGAGGAATGCAAAGTGAAATGGTCTCCTCGCAGGCTGCACGCCGCGGGACGACTTAGTCATTCCTCTCAAGTAGCTCGTCGAGCAAATTCTCAACAAGTCCTCAACAAAACAGCTCTTCAGCACGACACGGAGGGTCTCCTCAACTGATCTGCGTGGACTCTTTTTCAAACTGGACTTAAAGCGACGCTGACCTCTGCCTTCAGGGGTTAAAAACCAACTCTGCATACTGAACATGTTCTCCACTTTCTAATTTGACTTTGTACAGGTTTTTGAAGTGGTAGTCAGTGAGGCTGTACCTCAGTGCTTCTTCCTGATGTTGGTGACCGTTTTGTGCACGCAGCATCAGGACGGAGGTTTAGGGATTGGCTCAGCACTGTTTGACAGAAAACCATCAGCAGTCAGAAATGTATGTATTTTGGAGCAAGTGATGGAGCTGTGATCGGCCCTCGTGCCCTCCTGTTCACTCCTGTAAATACTGTTTTTTTTTTTTTTTTTTTTATTATAGCTTTATTATGTTTACCTCTTTTTCTTAACCAAGTGATTTATTTTAACTACTGCTCTTTTATCTCTTGTTGGAGCACCAAACTAAAGCTCCTGAATTTATCATGTACAGGTCACACAAAACAATAAACATATTCTATTCTATTCCAAGGCATAAACAATCTGAGCACCAGCTTAAGGCCCTGCAACCACTATGAGGCCTCTAATAGCAATTTACAAATAAAAGCATATTTTTCTTCTTCTTTATTTTTTTTTTTTTGTAGTAATGAGTGATGATTTCCATACGATCAGCGATACATTATTGCACAGAACAGAATCGACAGAGTGCTGCTGATGGTGTAGGCCAGTGATTCTGACTATATCTAAAATGTCAAAGCTCCACTGCACCGCTAATGTTTGCCTCCCGCTGTGCGTGCAGAGCGCACTGCGTGTCCAAAGAGCAGGTGGTTGAAGGCAAAACAATGTTGCAAAAAAAGACTTGGTCTCCAGGCGAGTGAAAAGAAAGATAAGTAAAATAAAGACAAGAAGAAAAAACGCCATGATAGAGGGATGTTTGCATCCTTAGTATTACAATGTTTATCAAAGAGATTTGTGTAGCAGTTAAAACCAAATTAGCTAGCAAGGACAAAAGGGGAGAAATGGTCTTTTAATTTTAACTGTAACTTTATTTTTTGGCTTTAAAACAAAGTTTTTGCCAACGTTAGCAAACGTGAATTAATATGTCATCTTGTTTGCAAGAAGAAATAGGGCTATAGAGGGCCCCAGATCACATTCTGCTTAGGGCCGCTTCTGATCCCACTAAATGGCAAATGATGCAGAGTGCAGGTTCAACTCAGTCTGACTTCAGATTGAAGTCTTGTCCACATGTAGCCGGGTATACTCAAAAACAAATATCCTCTTATTCATTTTTAAAAACACTCTTGTCCTCATGTAACTCAGCAAAACCACTGATCAGTGTAGTTCAGAGCCTGCCAAACTCACATATGACAGTGTTTTTCAGACGTGAAACCCAGACCAGCCAATCAGAATGAACCCCCCTTCATCCAGATGTTTGAGAACCAAACACTCTGTTACCTGGCGTTGACATTAAACCACATAGTTTCCCAAAACCTTCACTTTGGCTGGAGATTTTCAGAAATTAAAACTGTTTTTGGTGACATAAAACTGTGGTTTGGAGTGGATGACAGGGCTAAATGTACAAACATATATACAGTTTCCCAGATACCTGCTACATACAATGGCCTGAGCTGATTGGCTGAAAAACTTTGTGTCTTTACATAAAATGTACAGGTTAGTAAACTTTTCTGAGCAATTAAATCCTTTCATTATAAAACAAAGCTCATTGTTCTCCACTCCATAGTGCTCTTTCCAGCTACAGTTAAGTTTAAGTGAGAAAAGTTTTTATATACTTTAATCTATGTGTCAATAAAGTTGTTTATTAGAACTCACACTAAGTGACCCATGGTACTTTGTCTATGGGAACACTGGAACTAATGTCTCCTCGTATTCTGACAGCTGTAACTGTAAAATTTTTATTGTTTGCCTATTTATATTTCATTCCTCTACTTTTTCATTAACTATTTGGGGTCTGAAATAAAATAAACTTCAGAGTGTAAGAAGTGCTTTTAAATCATTTTGTTTTTCTGCAACTTAAAAGTTGAAATAAACAAGTCAAAAAGAAGGAAAAAAAAAAAAAAAATTCCCCCCAAAAGAAGGTGCTATAATCTGGTTAAGGCCTCCTCATGGACATGCACCACCATCTGCCGCCATCACCTCCTGCATGCCACCTGACACCAGGGACAGAGCCAGGATGTCAGTCTTGGGTGGGCCAAACCAATTTTGGGTGGGCCTTAAATTACAAAAGTTAGTACATGCTAACACTGTTAGCATGTATGTCTTAAAGAGGGACTGAATGCTTTCTGTTCCTGCATCAGACAGGCCCACCTGCTCTCAGTTGTGTTGCTATTGTATTGTATTGTATTAGCGCTCGAACACATCAGCAGACTGCGCCACCTCAACTGTCCATGTATTAAAGCCTGTCAGAGCAGCAACGTTAACCATATTAAATAAAAGACAAAAATCTACAGTCTTCACACAAATCATTCTTTAGTCCTCCCAGTATAACATTAAACTGAATGTTTCATGACTCCCTTCAATTGTTTTTTTTTTTTTTTTTTTTTCCGTTATTTTCCAACAGGCTAAAAGACAGTCATGCCAAGCTCAGTTTATAAAGACAGGAAATCTAAGAATGACAAAAAAAGCGAAAAGTTAAAAAACCTAGCAATCTCTTTTGGAACAAATCTTGAAAAATAAGGGGCCTTGGACTGTTGGGCCCACCCACAGTTGCCTGACACAATTATGTCCAGGAGAAAACTACAAAATAAGAGTGTCTCTGCTGCCAAACTCTCAACATGCGTTTCACTGCAGAAAGTGAAGGTTATCTTTGCCAAACGACGAGTTTCATCACACAGGAAGAAGAGTTAGGCCTTCATCCCTCTGACAGACTTTCCAAAGACACTTCAGAGCACTGCTGAAATCTGGATCCACTGTCCCTGTATCAGGACCATTTACAATCCTACAAATAAGACTGTTGGGAGATATTTCATGGAGCAGATGGTTTCTGTGCTGATCTTTCAGTGTGTATTACACTCAGCTGACATATAAGAATGAAAAAAATGTCAGAGTCATGAAACGGCAACTTCCCTCAAAGGAAACAGCCCCAAGTCTTTAATCTGAGCATCAGTAGAACGTAGTCTGAACTTTAAAAATACCAGTGTTTCATTAAAACACAGCTGCCTTTACTTCCTGGGGCTAGTTAGTTCTCCTGTGCTCTTACACTTTTTTTTTTCTGTTTGTTTGTTTGTTTTTTAAAAAAAGGACAAAAGTATGGAAGCGTATTGCATTCACTTGAAGAAAAAAAAAAAACTGGTTTTTCAGAGTAATTTATTCTTTGGTTTGTTTTTTGTGGTAATTAATTTTGTTTTTCTGATTAATTTTTTTTATTGGTTTGTTTTTTGTTATAATTATTATATTGGTTTGTTTTTTGTTATGATTATTTCTGTTTTTATGAGTAATTTTTTCTGTTTTCAGGTTACTTTTTTCCTGTTTTTCAGAGTGATTTTTTCCTGAAGTATCGATATACTCAGAAAACCTGCGAGAACCTCAACCTGCTGTTTTTCGTGTTTTTTTTTTTTTTTTTGCTGAAGTATCGAGCTACTTCAAAATCCCGTGAGAACCTCAAACCTGCAGACGACTCCCGTTGATGTGTAGTGGCTCCTGTGTCCCGCACGGATCAGAGATCCTGTTCGGCACATATATGCCTTATCCTTAACTTTCTACTGGTTCGTACCGGGTCAATAAAGGTAAGGTATTAGCAACACACAGGGTATGATACCCTTGTTATGTTTTCAACTTTATCCTTATATTTTATATAAGCCTATTGTTCAATGTCATACTTAAGGAATAGAGAAGATGTGGCATTAAAAAAAAATATTGCTTCTACACTGGAAAGCCTGTAGAAAGTCAAGGATAAGGGATGTATGTGCCGAACAGGATCTCTGATCCGTGCGGGACACAGGAGCCACTACACATCCAGGGGAGTCGTCTGCAGGTTGGAGGTTATCACAGGATTTCTAAGTATCTCCATACTTCAGGAAAAAAATTACTCTGAAAAACAGGAAAAAAGTAATCTGAAAACAGAAAAAAAATACTCATAAAAACAGAAATAATTATAACAAAAAACAAACCAATATAATAATTATAACAAAAAACAAAACAATAAAACCTGAGTTGTTTTTTTCCTTCAAGTGAATGCAATACGCTTCCATACAAAAGACTCCAGATGACTTTCTTTTTTCTCTCTTTTTTTTTTTTTTGACGTTTCCATAAACTCTGAAGCAGCAACTTGAAATGTTTAGGACAGAAATTTGAAACTCTCAGACCTACGTTTTAATACTGATACCTGCTCTCTTTAGCCCGTTGCTCTGGTTTAAATCCATTCAACGGTCGTATCAACTCCTTTAACCATTGTGCTGCAGTCCCACCATCAGGACCGACTGAGGTAAAAAGCAAACATGTTTTTTAAGAGACGCCCACAAACACAGTAGGGTGAAAATAAAAACAGACGAGGCTTCTAGAGACTGATCTACGAGCGACGGGGACATGCGAGGTGAACGGGCTGAGACGTTCAATCAAAAGTTCATTAACTTCATTCTATTGTTAAGAAGAACAAATGAACACATGAGGAATAATTTCAGCTAATTGTTCTCCAAATACGAGCTTCACTTCAGTTAGCTTAGCACGCACCAGCTGCTAAAGGGACACTTCCCTTTGAGACTGACGACCATTCAGAGCCTCGAAGCCAGACTTCAATCCATGAGTCCTCTGAGCGTCAGAATTTATCTGTCTGTTTTGTTCTTCAGAAGGAAATCTTCTAGTAGCTTCCACTGGAGAGGAGTGTGTGCACCTTTTTTTCTGTTTTAGGTTCCACATTTCCTTTGTTCCTTTACAAAAACCTCCAGACTACGACACAGGGTCTCCACATGCCTCGGAGGATGAATCTTATGTGCTCAATAACATTGACACAGCAAAGAGTAAAGAGGAGGAGGATGGAGGGAGAGGAAATAAATAAAAGGACAATAAAGAAAAGGAAAGTTGTACAATGAGACGTTTCTGCTCTTTGGCTTCGAAGCCTCCCGATGTCAGACACTCATTGGTCGCTCAGCGCGATGAGACACATTTATTTTAACCTTTAATGAAAAAAAACAAGCATGATTTTTTTTTATTAAGGGACAGATGTTTTTGCCCTTCTTTTTCTGCAAACAATGTTTTTTTTTTTTTTTTTTTTTTTTTGTTAATTAGATGGACAGCCGGCTGCATTCGCACAAGTGAAGCAAAAACAAACTAAAGTGTTCAAGCCCTCACAGAGAATGACACTCGAAATAAAGCACTTTGTTGTGTTTCTTTAAAAAAACATGTTAAACCTGAACGTTTCAGTCCTCGCTCTGCTTTTCATGTGCGTCTTAAACATCTCTGAAACGCTTTCTAAAGCCTCTGTTTCAGAGACGGATGTCTCACTCTGCGGTGCATTCATGTCAAACACCTGACTCATTTAAAACTCCCTTTAATGAAGCCTGGACCGTCACACACAGACCAGCTGCAGTCGGAGCAGAAGTGACTCTGCTGAAAAGACCGAATCAGCCTTTCTTCTTCACACCAAAGCAAACCACAGATCTGTGTGTGATATCTCCAGGACTGCGTACATTAAAGCAAAACATTTTATTTATTTAAGAATAAAACTTTTAAAACCATGTTCTCTGTCTCATTAAATGTGCATTCTTTCTGATCTTAAATTTGTGTTTTTCTGTTCCTACATTTAACAACTTTATCGGTTAACGCTCAGGTGACGGCCTGTGAGCTCTGAGCAGATATTAAAGCTTTGAAGGAGCTGCCCACGCCGGTGGACCGGTGGGAGCAGCAGAGCAGTGCTGTCGTACGCTGTGGATGATTTTTGCTTGGTGTCAGTGTTTGGCTAAACTGTCCTTTTATTCTCAGACACACAACGAGAACTGATGGTTGTAATTATAATTTTCTCTCGAGTAAAAAAAAAAATGTTATGAGTTTTGTAACCCCAAAGCTGATGTGGATCTCTCAATATTAAATAGTTTTTTCTTTTATAGTACAGTAAAAATGAAAAAGCAAAGAGTCAGCCATTTAAGATTAAAATGTTTAAATCAGTGTGTGCGCTAACAGCTTCATGATGCCTGCAGAGAGGACTTCTCCTTCTGCTACCAGCGCTCCTGTGATCTACTGCACGGAGGGGAAGTGTGTGTACAAAATATGTGATCATGGTTCCTGTAGTTCTCCAAGCTCAGAGCAGGAAATCTTATGTAGATACACACTAAATGCTCTCACACACACACACTGGATCATAGTAAAAGTGCTCATGCAAAAAGAAAGATGAACCCACCTTAGGCTCCACTTTAAACACATCTATAATTATTACTATCAGTATTATTTCATATTTTGGATGCTGAAGGAAAGACGTGAGTTTGGAGCAGCCATTTTTTTTCCCGATCAGATGAAAGTGAAATAGAAACCTCTCTGGCCTGCCTCAGCCTGCAGGGCCAGCTGACAGTCTGAGTCCTGGCCTCACTGTTAAAAGTGACGCAGGCAGGACATCAGACCTCCTTTTCTCTGATGAAATCCTGAAAACCATTAAAAACAGCCCAGCGCTGAATTTTCTTCTTTCAGCATGCTAATATAAATAATAATTAGTGGTCTTTAAATTCCCGGTCGACCCACAGCTATAAATCCAGGATGATAAAAAAATCACTCACCACCTCCAAACTTCCTCCACCCGTCCTCCTCAAACACCCGCTCCTGTTTTTTCTTGTTTTCGCCTCAGTTTAGTGCTGACGAAGCCGGCTGAGCCTCTAAATTAATCAGCTCCTCCGGCTTAAATAAATGACACGCTGAAAATGAAAATTACCTCGATGTTGCAGCCAATAAACGACACTGTTTTCTCCTCAGACACGCAGAACAAATATTTGACCAAATGTCTGGGCAGTGGGCTTGAAACTCCACATAAGCCTTAACGCCATTACTTATTCAGGAAGTTTATTGGTGTGTTAATAATTGATCACCTAATTAAGGGGGAAGTTGGGGAGATATGGGGCTGAATGCCTCTTTACCAGTGGGCTTTTGGTAAGTGCATGGTTTGGTGGAGCGCGACAGAGAGGCGCCAACGAGAGTAACTCCTGACCAGCGCGTAAAATTCCTTTTGGTATGAAAAGACCTGAGCACGGGGCACTGAGGAGGAGACGATGCAACAACAACAACAACAACAACAAGTGTAAAGAAGCTTTGAAGCATATTCAGTTGAACTTTTCTCTCTATCCTGTGGAGAAAAAGCTTTACAGCTTGAGACTCTGGCTTTATGTTTATGTAAATTTTCTCTTCAGTCTCATTTCTGCTGTTTTCTGATTTTTGGTCAAATCATTGAGAAGCTTTAACATTTCCCTGAATTATAAATCATGGAAAGTGGCATCGCCGTTTTTCAGCTTTGAGAACATAAAGAAATACAGAATAAGATAATCTCCTCTGCGCCAAAAATGAGGATCTTTGTTTTTAAGCATATTTTCTTTTGAAATAAATTATCACATCAGCATCGTTTATTTATTTATTTTTTCTAACTCCAGATATCAATCATGTAAAATGTTTTTAAGGTGTGAGTAGGTGCTTTTAAAATGATTCTGTAGCATTTTGTCTGAACTATCCCAGAAAAGTCAGGGTTTGAGAAATATAAGAAGGTAGAAATGAAAAGAATAACAAAAGGAGAGGGAAAGGTTTGCAGTGTGAAATGTGAAAGCTTTGTCCATATTTTAAAAGAATAATTGAATAAAACATTAAAAAAACTGCTTTTGCTTCAAAATTTCAGTTTTTTCAAAGATGTTCTTCATGTTCCTCCTTTATATCACTTCACTTTAACCACTGCACGGAAGCTTTTAACAGCTAAGTCCTCGCTTCAGGGTTGTTAGGGCCAAAGCTATCACATTTCAGGTTTACAACTTTTTTCTTTCTTTTTTTTTTTTTTTTTACATTTTAAGTCATTGTTATATCGGGCTCTGACAGAGGTCATGGAATGCCTGGAAAATTCAGTTTCAGACTTCAAAAATAACAATAACTAAATTTAATTGAAACAAAAAATTATGATATTTGGAAACAATAAAACACAAAATCACGTGTGGTGCAAACATTTGAAGAGTAAATTAAAATAAATTCTTTGTAGAGATAGTAGATGACCAAATCTGCTGTAAACCTCCAAACTGTTCACAGCATCTCAGTCCTGGTTCCAAACCAAAAATGACTCCACGTTCTGTCTAATTCTTCTTCATTTCAATAACTGTACAGAGGCCATGAAGAAACACCGACAAAACTCTACTTTAACCACTTTCCATTCTGCGAAAAACAAGTTGTCAGATTTGTTCATTACGCTGATTATCAGGTACAAAAAAAGATTTATTTTTTAAATATAAATCTCTATTTTTGAATTTTCTGCTAAAAAAAAAAATAAAAAAAAAATCAGGACGTTTCATGCATGAGAAGGGGCGGAGTTTAATTTTATGGGAAATTCAAACCTAAAGGTCAAAAAAGGCTGTACACATTAAAAGTGTCTGTAAAGTTCTGTGGAGCAGACTGAGAATAGAACTGAAACGAACTCTGAGCATGATTCTGTTGTAAAAAAGAGGAATAGAGAAATGATTCTCCAGAGGTCTATTGATGAATAAACATCACAAAGTATCTGCTTTTTGCTGGATGAAACTCTTACCAGGAATGGTAAATATGTTTGTAAAGAAAGTATGGGTATGTTTACATTTTGCTGTATAAATGAAATGTTATATATTCACTGTTCATGTTTACAAATTGTTGGTTAATCTAAGACAGTGCGATATCTTAGGGAGTGTTGCAAAGGGTGTTTTAAAGGTTGAATTGAATACCCATGTAAACTAAAAACCTTGAGAAGTTATCATCTTTGTTTTCAATTTTTCTGATTATGACTGATCCTGTTTAAGTTGTTGTCTACATGATCAAAGTAAAGATTAAAAATTCATTCATTTATCCTGAACAAAATGGATAAATGTCTTAATTTCTGCTTGCTGTGAGATGTGAAGAGTTTGGTTTGGATGGACTCTTGTTTGGTTATGGCGCAAACACAGCTATTTAAAAATCACTCGTTCTTGTCTGTGAACGCTGGATAAGCAGCTTTTTTTTTTTTTTCTTAGCAGAGACAATCAATTGTTAAAAATGAAATAACTCAAACTAAATCTGATGCCAAACGATTTTCTAACATGGTTTCTGTTTAGATTTCAGAGCCTGACTTATGTTCTTTCTGTTAACATGACGTAAGCTTTTGAACTGATACAGCATCTGTCAGTAGGGGGAGCTCTCAGTCATTTGGCTCCACAGTCTGTAAACATTTAATGCAGTCATTTTAAAATAGTCTATGTAGGAGTCCCTGTGTGAATCATCTTTTTTAGTTTTACAAAAGCAGAAAAAAAACCCAGATATAATCCTGTTTTTTTTTTTTTTGTGTGTGTGTGTGTGTGTGTGTGTGTGTGTGTGTGTGTGTGTGTGTGTGTGTGTGTGTGTGTGTGTGTTTATTTTTCCAGAATGATTTGGAGCAGACACAGCACAGTGACCTTGTGTTGGTGACGCCGTGTGGCCCAGTGTTTTGTATGATAACAATTTAATCAAATGATTTTAGGAGATTGAGCACAAACTGAAGTATGTGGTGAGGATTAGATGGCTGGAAGAACAAAGTCACAAAACAAACAATGTTTTTATGAAATTGGAAAACAAAAAAAAAAAAAAATACAGCTTCTTCTGAGTTGATTCTGTCACATAAGTGTTTACTTTTTAGGAAATGACGGCCAATATTGGTGTTTGATTTTATTGTGTTTAATGAGTAATAAATATTCAAAAAGTGAAATTATAATTTCATCCTCATAGTATTTTCTTTGTGGTGTAAATCCCAAACATGAGATTTACATATTTCTCTCTAACACAGAGCTCTGTTACTCAGAAAATTATTATTTTGCCATTGTAGTTGTTTTTACTTCTATTTTTTTTCCACTATGCGTACTTATTAAAAAGGAATCGCTCACTTAAACATCAAATACGTACAAATCTGTTTTGAAAATGATGCTGAGAAATGCAGTTTATCCTCAGGCTGTTTGTTTGACCTCCAGAATCTGCTCTAAATAAATCAACTTCTCTGTCAAATCTGGAAAACTGATGGTGACAAAATGTGCTGAAAGATATTAACAAATTCAAATAAACCGGTGGAAGCTACACCACTCAATGGCACACTGTTCTTCTCTCTTCTCCTTCTTCTTCTTTGAAAGAAAGAAAGAAAGGAAAAGAGAAAGAAAGAATGACCCTGCTCTAAAGCACCCTCCTCCTCCTCCCTCTGGCTCTCTGCCGGACTCGTTTTTTTCAGAGTGATGATTTCACTATGTGAGCCAACGGATTCTCCAGGAGAGGCCTTTTAAGAAAGCCGTCTAATGCCAACCATTCATCATCTTGTTGGAAAACACACGCCACGCCAGCAGATAAAAGTGGCATTCATCATTCCATTTATCGTACATGCACATAAATATCAGCCATTTGGACCACACATTTCACCCCGCACGGCTTACAGTAGAAGCAATTTTAGATCCAGAGGCTCCAGTGAGACTGAGATCAGTGTTTCACATCCCACTTCACCCAGGGGTGTCTTACAGATTATCTCTATCTCTCCTCCTCCTCCTCCTCCTCCTTTGGTGTGTGTATTTACTGTTTTTTAGTAAATACACACCCTCACCCTTGAGCTCACAATCATCTCTTGAATCCAAATAAGGTTAAGTCAACTCTCATTAAATCATATTTTTATGTGGAAGCCTTCCAGATGCTGGAGCCTTAGAAAAGTGAGTCTTAGAAAAATTGAATGTTTGTGTGTGTAACAGCTGAGAGTCTGAACATCACTGAAGGTGTTACAGACGTCCTGCAGGCCTGTGAGGTGCAGGGAGATGACAGCTTTAGCTTTTAGCTACATAAGATCCTCTGCAATGAGAAAAAATTACCTCAGCATTTTTCTTTTTTTCCAGAATAAAAGTAAAGCAAATATTAAGCTGACCACATAATTTAATGAATACTTGTTTGCATCTTTGTTTGACTAAATGTTTCTTTTTTTCCTTTTTTCTTTTTTTTTGAGTAATGACAGGCCGTCACACAGGCCTGTAAATACAAATATCTATTATTGATGTTTACAGATGCCGTAAGATTTTCATCATATCGTCTGTATTTTTATCAGTTTTCATTTAGCCGTCTCATCATTTACAGTCCATATCAGCTCAGTGTGAAAGCCCACGTCTCACTCAGCATGAATGAAACTCTGCTTCCCTTTCTGAGGCCCTGCTCTCTGATAATACGACAATCGACGTCATCTTTTGCCTGGACATGTCCCTCTTTTGGTCATAAATATTAAAAAAATATATTTATTTTATAAAATTCCCCGAACGTCTTGGTTTGTCTCAGCCTGTTCTACAGGCCATTAATATTTATAACAAAGCTGCACTATGACACTGGCTTTATTCTGATGAACACACCGGTACCTGTCAAGATGTTGAGCTTGCACGCTGCATCAGGGGCGTATTTAGTCGTTTGGGGGCCCAAGGCAAACCCAGTCAATGGGGCCCTCCATGTCCTTGTAACTCCTCTTCCTCAGAGCTAGACTGGCCTTCCCTGGGTCCACTCTCTTTCCCAGAATCAAGGCATGACACAGTGCTAATCTTGTACATGGTAACTTAACACAACTAAATGCATTTCCTCAAGTTCTGTTCTTTAGTTTGATTTAGAAAAAAGTGAATACATAATTTAATCCACTTTGTCCTGGATTTGAAATCTTTTATGGTCAATTGACAGCTTATTTGTCCCACAGTGGGGAATTTACAGAGTAACAGTAACAAACAAGAAAGTATGAAGTGAAAAACATTACAATAGGTAAATATTGAAAAAAATAATTTAAAAAAAGAAAAAAAATATGTAAATATCAAGCACAACATAAAACTGGAAAAAAAAATCTACTGAAAGAGGTGATATTTACAGTTACCATACTTTTTAGTACTATTATTTTAAAGTTAATGTATTTTTATTTGACCCCCTGTCCAGTGAGTTATGTATCCAAAAAAGAGATTTTGTACAATAATGTTTATCAACAACTCAAAAAGTTTGATTTTGAGAAAATGATCCTGTTTCCTGGGCTAGATAAAGTCCTTAAAATCCTAAAAGTCTGATATGTTTATCTCAGATCTCAGAGCAACATTGTTTTTATTTCCGACTTGGTTGAAAATAAGAAAAAATGGGGGGAGAAAAGTGTTTTTTTACCACTTTCTTCCTGAATGAAATGTTCAGATGTGTTGTAACATGGAATAGCCCATTGAATAAGAAGGGAGGGGGGCAAAACCATCATTAAAGATGAAGCCTTTTGATGTATTTTGAAGCAAGTGAAGTAAGAGAAAGAGAAAAAAAGAAAAAAAGAAGTGCTTTCAATTGAAGAGAACTTTATAAATCAGTTTGCCTGGGGCCCCTGGGAATCTTGGGGCCCCAGGCAACTGCCTGTGTTTGCCTAACTGTAGCTACGCCCCTGTGCTGCATACGTCATGATGCCAAAGATCTGCAGGCCGCTCCTTCTCTCAGATCAACACAGAAAACACATTTCAGCTCCCTGTGCTGCGCTCTCAGACAGAAGAGGCTGAAGTCTAAATTCATTCATACAGATGAACTGCAGAAAATAAAAACCCTCTTTATATCATGATCGTGACCGGTGGGAGCCACAGTGTACTGTCTGCTAGGCTGCTGCCCATGTGTGAGATGCAAAATCTGAGTCAAACTTTAACTGAGATTTTGAGGCAGTTTAATATTTATGTAGAGGTGAAATGTATAATTGATTAAACAGACTACCTCTCTTTTTCATTGAAGCATGCTGTGAGCATTTATGTCTACGTTATGGAAAATTTTCACTCCAAACAGAAAAAGGAAGGTTTACAATAAGTAAATGGTTTATAAAGCCAATTTATCATCTTTGAGTACCTCTGAGTATTTTTTGCAGTATCTCCAAGAGTCCGAGTAGGGGGTCCTCTCCGGGTTTTCAGATTATTGTGTTCCCGTCCAAGTGAATGAGTCGACTCTAAAGATTAAAATGCAACAAATCAAACTGGATCAGGAGGTAAATTATCTTTGCTTCGTCTTATCTCACATGGAAATGGTGAGCAGGATCACAAAAGAGGATTTACACAAGTTGAAACAGAGTGCTCCAAAATTTTTGAAGAAGCCACGAAGTGATCATTTTTGACGTGTGTGCACCAGCTGTATTGTTTCCTGTAATTTTCATTTTTTCTGGATTGCCTGGACACTGCAGCGTGCAGAGTTTAAAACTGATGAATTTTCCCTTATTCATTAAAAGTCTGCCTCTGATTTAAAAGTTTCTTCACTCATTCATAAATTTCTACACAGCTGTTTTTAAGGACCTTGAAAAATTAGCTGAGAAACTGGGACTATGCTAAGAACTTCAGTAGAGTTGAAGAGATTTGTCTGTCATCAAAAACTCATGCATGGAGCATTGCTTTTACAAATCCACAACTCTCTGCTATCACAAAAAGGTAGACAGAGAGCTACAAACGTATGTTTGTCAAAACAAGCCGTCCTCAGCCGTCCTCAGCCGTAGGGAACTGACAGTGTCCTCTGTGTAGAGCAGCTCTTTTCAATGAAACGTCACAGATAAAATATGATCCAGAAATATTAAACAACTTCACTAGGAGAGGAGTAGCATCATCAAAACCATGATACACATGTGATTTCACATTTTTTGAACTACATTTCTGAGGTCCTCTAAAAGCCTGTAACTGTAGACTAAGATAATGAGTAAATTCTCATATATTAATTTTCTCCCCTTTAAAATGACCCTTATCCTCCATCCTGGTTCTATACTTTCATTTCAGAGTACAGTGAGACATTGAGGCCCTGTTTACATAACGTTTCACCCCAAAATGCAAAAAAGTAAAGAAAAAAATCTGTGCAACTTAATTTTGTTCTGTTTTTACACATATTGCATTTTAGTATAACTACTAAATCTTCTGAAAACTATATTTTGCATTATGAAATTTCAAAGCTATTACATTTTTTAATTCAATTTTTAGGATCACATTACTTTTGTTCGCAGACTTTCGTCCAAATGCATTTTTTTGTACTGTTGTATGCGCAAAGCAGAACGTGACGTCGGCGTTTCCCCTTACACACAGTTTTCTTCCTACTCTCACTTACCCAAGTTTGCAAAATAATAATATAACTAAGGTTTTTAAATTTCCAGAACTTCTTGTAAAGGTAGACTAATCATTAAGCACTGATAGCACAAAGCAACTCAGAGATCGAAAACTAAACCAATGACAGCGCAAGCTGCTGACTTGAGTAACTCAAGTTGGATAATGCTGCTCCTTCCTTTTATCCATACACATTGATCTAGGAGAGAAGTAGGCCATCTCCCAGCCAGAAGCAGCTGAATGTAGTATTTAAAAAGCATTACTGCAGGATACAGTGCAGTAATGGGCATGCTGGGATCTCTGTATTTAAGTGTCACACTGTTGGCTGAAGATCCCAGTCAGGGGCCCTGAGTGGTAAACTTTTGTAACAACAAAAGACACAAAATAAGAACACAAAACACCAGGCCACAATCACGGCTCATTACGTCTGCAGCCTGGATGTTGATTTAGACTGGCCAACAAAAGTCTCAGCAGGAAGCGAAATGAGGATCCTGCAGAGAAAGAAGGAAAACAGTCCTACACTGCATGCCCAGATATGAAGATAGCAACATGCTGATACAAGTTTTCATGAAGGCCTCCGCTGTTGCAACTGAATAATGACTCCAGACTCCCATGCATCTCTAAGATACAGAAGCCATAAGCTCATAACAAATATTACACTACCCATAAAATCATAATTAAATGTAATAAAACCTCACTCATCAAAGCTGGTTATGTTTAAAACACAGAAAGCTGACATGCTGTTAAACAAAAGGCCAAAGCTTGGCCGGTTCTCTGGGAAATTGATGTATTAATGCAGCTGAAACCAATTAGTTATGACAGGCCACTGATTGCTTGATTTGATGCAGGAAAATGAATGGTGCCTTTGTATTAATAAAAAAAAAGGAGGAAAGGATCAGTCTGCAGTTTCTCCTCATCCAAACACACCAAGAAGTGAGACAGCCCTAACATGAATCAATCAACAGAGACTGAATAGGTTAATTATCCAATACGTTTGATTAATTATTCTGATTAGAAAGAGAATGAGCGACAGAGAGGCACCATGACAAATATGAGCTTTTCTAAATGAGCAGAAACAGATCAATCAATACTCATTGTGCTGCTTAGAAGTGGCACTAATTGCCCTAAGTGACTGATGGAGGACTTTAAAAAACATGGCAGTCAACGGGAACATGGGGTGAAAATCCCAGAAATGATTGGGGGGGGGAAACAGATCAGTACATGAACAAGTTATACTTGCAGGTGTAGAGACAGTATAGGTGTAATGAGAGAGATCTTTCATGACTTTATGAAGCCCCAAATTTTTATTATATTGAATTTATTAATATATATATATATATATATATATATATATATATATATATATATATATATATATATATATATATATATAAATATATATAAATATATATATATATATATATATATATATATATATATATATATATATATATATATATATATATATTATTTTATAAATATAATATTAATTATATAACAGTTGAAAAATATGGATTGGGGTGGAGGCAGATTCATTGGAGAAAACACAAGTGTTGCATCATAACCTGCCAATCTTCATGCTAAATATCAACCATGCCGGATGGGTATGAGTACTCGAGTACTCGCCGTTGACGCCATTATTCAAATAAAACATTTTTACACGCACACCTGTACAGGCACTGCTTATGGCTACATAACTTGAAAATATACAGTGTTACTGAAGATACTAGACAGAAATTAACTAACTCAACATAAGACTACACCAAACACTTCAGCCAAAAAAAAAAAAAAAAGTTTTATGGCAGCTATGGCAATTCTCTAGAAATATATTATACACCAAAAGCAAAAACAACAACAACAACAACAACAAAACAAACAAACAAACAAACAAACAAACAAAATAAAATGAAAAATATCTTCAAGTACTTGTTCATTACATATTCAGAGTAATTGATTACAGGGATTACTGTACATTCCCATCCCAATACTGAACATATTTTATACGCCGTAGAAATCCCTATATCTTTCTTTGGGCCCATTTATGCTCAACATTACACGTACACATACATATGGATCCAGATCTGGAGCTTTCTGTCCATGCTCTGTGTCCATTATTTGGCATTACAGATACTGAGCTTACAGCTACGGACTAAATGGATCAGTACCATGGGAAACCATGGGAGCAGTATTGCTGTTACTTCCCTATACGTAGCTTTAGTGACACAAGAAGAACAAATAACAGTGGCTGAACTTTTGCAGTGTATTTAACAGCCTCACCAACCACCTCCTCCAACAACTCTTCCTTTGTTTTTGTCCTTTTTGTTAGAGGTGCATTAGCAATACCCTCTCCACAGTCGCCATGCTTGTTTTTGAGTTTGTTGTTGGATATGGCTGCCTTTGGCAGCAGCTCCCTCTTCTTTGTCCGTTTCTTGAAATTTTTTCGTCTCTTTTTCGTCATCTTTGTATTTGGAGTGGATCATTACTTTGTATGGCTCATTTGTTGGTCATGGACACCAAACTTTTTTGTGGCTTCAGTGATTTTTTTACTACTTTTTCTCCTGTGTTTGTCTGCAGATCTTACATGTAACCATGGCTGCATTGTTTACATGTGAACTCATCTGTTAGCAGCCTGTAGCATGTCAATGCTAACTGGTGTAAGGCCTAAAGTCTTCCCACAAGGTGAGGAGAAAGAGGTGAGGATGACATGCTGGTTCTCAGGTGTGAGCTAAGAAGTGACGACATGGACCTGTCCTTCCATCCATCGTTATTGGGAATGTAAGATCTATCTCCAATGAGATGGATGAGCTAGCTGTGCTAATCCAGCAACAGAGGGAATACTTGAGGTCAGAGTAGCATCATGCTTTTCACAGACATGGCTAACGGAGCTAACATCAGACACCAACGCCACATTGGAGAGACTTCACCTGCTGTGTGCTGCTGTGATTCAGGAGACAGAGATGGAGTGTGACTGAAGAAGCTGAGTCCTGGACCCTGTGGAGGTGGAGGCTGGCTGAGCTGGAGAATGATGGACAAGCTGTCAGCATCTATTTTCTCATGGACCTTTTTGTACTTTCTATACACTTTCTAACTTTTGTTTTCTTGATTGCTGCTGTGACTTCAGTTTCGTTGTACTTGTTACAATGACAATAAAGTTCTTTTCTATTCTATTATATTCTATTAACTGAAGAGTTTATCACATAAGGGTCTCCTAACTGGTTCACGACATGTGGGGGGGCTCAAACGGCAATGTCTGCCCATATCTTTGCCCACGACAGGCCACCAGGGGGCCAGCCAATCGGAGGGAAGGGGGTTTGTGGAGCTGGGAGTCTTAAAGAGACAGCAGCTTGTGACAGGGTCACCTGGCTAAAAAGTGAGGGTAAAAAGTAAGCAAAAAGGGAAACAAAATAACATAAATAATGTTCCTTCCTTTTCTTGTTCCTCTTGTTCTGGTCAGCTGATTAAATAACGCGCCATTAATTGAAAGCTTTTTGGTTTGATTGGATTATGTTTAAACTCCCTAATTCTCTGTCAAGAAATATTTAAACAGCTTTTTTTGTGCGGTAGTTTAACCTGAGTTTTCCTTAGACTATCATATTTCCTTAACAGGTCTCCCTTTATAGCAGGGGTCTCAAACTCCTGCCATGGAGGGCTGAGAGGCTGCAGGTTTTTTTCCAACCAAAAACTCCACCGGCTGATTTCACTGATTGGTCCCTGCTCTCTGCTTGAAAGTGAGCTAATCAGTGAAATCAGCTGGTGGAGTTTATGGTTGGAAAGAAAACCTGCAGCCTCTCGGCCCTCCATGAGTTTGAGACCCCTGCTTTAGAGTAATGTAGGGTCTATCAGGGTTGGAGGGTTACAAGCTAAAGCAAAGTGTTTAAAAAAGTCAGGCTGCAGTAAGGGTTTCCAAAGTATCAATCAGGGGTCTCAAACTCACGGCCCATGGGCCGGACATGGACCACCACACCATTTCACACGGCCTGCCACTGGATATTAAAGTGAAATCCTGCCCACCCTGTGTTCATGGCCTCATCTCCTGCCCAGGAAGTACTGTCTGATTACTAAGCAGACCCTGAATGCAGCATTATCACTGCATGAGAAACAGAATTATAAATATATAAATAAATTTAATGATAAAAACACAAAACCCTCTAGTTTTATTAAATGATTTTTTTTTCTGACTGATGCTTGAAAATTTGCTTGTCAGAGACTTGTCTGTATGGGTTGGCACTCCAATGCTACTGATACACTTCCAACATCTCAGAGCAGACCACAGGTGCTAGTCTGACATGATCCTTCAACACTGTCCTCCTCATCCTCGTGAAGTGCGAGTCCTTTTGTCTTCCCGTCATTATCACACGCTCTCCATCCTGTTCTTAGTGGTGACTCATTTTCCAGAGGACTTTGAAATGAAGAAAGTACAAGCAGATGGAAGGTTTGATGGAGCGATTGATTGATGGCTGTGAACTTTTTGGTGCCAATTGAACGCCCGGCTCACTGAGAGAAAGGTCAGGCAGAGATGAGAGATGATAATGATTTTTTAATGATGGTTCTGAAAGGGAACCACATTTGCCTCTCATGTGGAGTGCTTTGAGCGAGTGGAGGAGCTGTGTAGAAAGAGAAAGCAAGCTTGACAAGACATGTGTCTGCCAGTGCAATTGGCCCGGCCCTTACACTCAGCAGATGAACAGGATGACCTTACAAAGCCCCGCCCCTCACTTCTCTTCAATTCTAATCCATTATACTGTGTGATGTAACCAGAAAAAAAAAAAGGTTGTGCAACCATTTGATGGAACATCTTTCTGGGTTCTGTCATATATTTCAGTGTTAAAGTTGTAGTTTAAAAGCACAGCAGTGGGCTAAGATGTAAGGAACGTTAAAAGGTCACTTTTCAAAGAGCTGGCTCGGTTTGAGGGCTGGTTCTCAGCAGGTTTCCTGTACTGCAGCAGCAGCAGCAGCAGCAGAAGAAATGTGAGTATTTACAGTGAGAAAGGAGGAAACCTAAGTTAGCAGGAAAGCAAGTTTGTTGAATGTTCCATAAAAACAAACAACACAGACTTCATCGTTGTACTGGCCTGATGTCAACCCTGAAAATCAGACCCTTTGTCAAGGGACAATTTCACAAAATGTGTGAAGAAAGAACTACAGGAACCCATTTCTGCCAGTTTAAAACACAAAAAATGAAAACATGCCTCGTCAGGATTTTATTTTATAGTCCATTTGTAAACAATTTTTCCCATATTAAAGATAATCCTGCTCAATTGTCTCCTCTAGGCCTCTATGCATGTGTGTCAGTGTCTGTGTCTGCCTCAACCCCCTCCCCTGATGTTGATGTTTTGACTGTGTTTGGACGTTTCTGGGCGGAGAGTAAGCGTGGTTACATCAGCCAATCACAGCGCATCCAGTGCTCAGATGACTTTGGGTGTTGATGATAGAAAAAAGCAGCTATGATAGTGGGCATAGCACAGAGGAAGAAAAAAAAAAAAGTGAAACGAAACACCACACAGATAAAGCTTTTTCCTAAATGAGAATGAAGCTTGGCTCAACTTTTACTAATTTACAGGAACCTGGAGAGCAGCAAGGGACAAAGAGTGACACAAGCTTTCTGCTAACCAGGTTTGTGTCAAATACCTGTGATTAGCCTGTGCTAACATGCCAAGTCAGGTGCACGGCTCTCGAGTCTCTCCCAAGTAGAAACATGATGCTACAGGTGGTTGCTGGGCTAGTGAGTGTGTTTCTGAGTCACAGTCCGAGGCTGTGGGTGTGCGCTGCTGCTGGCACTGAGCTAAGGAGGAGGAGCCCAGTTTAAATGTTGTGTGTATTGACAAGTAACCAAAATTCCTGCAGACTCTACCTTTAAGTCAGAAGAGAGTGAGGGGAAGCAGGGCCTACAGAGCCAGCTGCAGCACAAAAAACACACAAAAAACAAAGGAACTATTTTTGGACTTTCACACCAAGCCTACAGTCCACCTTCCCCTGATCATCAATAACACAAAAGTGCATCATTTGCATCACCTTCAGCTTGACATGGAAGGAGAACACCAGCTCCATTTTAAAGAAGGTTCACCACTGTATAGTTTAGGAGCATATCTGCAGAGGAGGACAGGCAGCTGGACAGGGCGGTGCATCAAACATAACAGGATGTGTGGTTCCATCACAGGCTGCCAAAGAAAAGCCTGAAGATGTACAAAAGACCCATCTCACCCAGCGACCTGCTTCTTTAACTTCCTCCCCTCTGAAACACCAGAACCAGATGAAGCAGATAATAGAACAGCTCATGTCCTCAAGACGTTCCACTCCTTAACACTCCAAAAGACTTTCTGCAAATTTTCATTGTTATGTGTTGGTTTTAATGGTCAATTATAGCTTTCGATTATGTGTCTGGGACTGTTTTACATGCACAGTGCACTTTTTTTTTTAAATTGTTTATGGGCAGTTTTATTTCTGGTGACCTCGCCACAGATGAAATGTAGATCTCTAGGTGTCTCATTCTTACTGGTTTATCTGTTTTGATGTTGGCGCCCCTTGTGGACAGTGTGAAACATGCACGACAGGGTCAGCAGAAAGTTAAAGCCTGTCAAGAATTCATTCCATCCTGCTTTCTGTTTTCAGTCACTCGTGAAGATTTGCTGAGGAAAAGATGAAAAGGTTTCATAGATTTTTTTTTTTTTTTTTACCAGTCTGTGAATGTGACAGTGGCTGTTACTGTGTGTTCACACCAAAAGAGGCAAAAGAGGCAAGCATGCCAGAAGTTCATTCATTTTCAACGAGAGCCTGGCGTCCTAAGCGGCCAAAGCGCCCTGAGCGGCTAAAGCGGCTAAAGCGTCAAAAGAGGCACCAGATAAGAAGTTGAGCCTCGGTCAACTTTATGGTAATTAGCTACGACACAGTTCAGCGGCAAACAGTGGCAACCAATCAGAGTAGAGATGTCCTTCGACAAAAGGAACAACGCATGTAACTTTGGTTCCTAGTTCCGTCTTGGATACAGAAAAGCTCATGAACTGTGTTCGGGCTCATCCTATTCTTTTTAGAGTCCGCCTTTTTAGCTACCGTGACCAACAACAAAAAATTGTGTCACGGAGGTGGTAGATTGTTGTGGTGAGTTGTGCAGTAATAGCAGAATATAGCGAAGTGAAGTGTAGTCTGTGGCAAAGACGTAGCCTAGCCTAGCATGCTAGCATTTCTTGCTTCATCTGAATGAGATGACATCAGGGCTCCAGACTAACTTTTCTCAGCAACGATCTGAGGTTTACGCCAGGGGCGCAGGTTACTTTTATTACCAAACAGTCTCCGACTGGATCCTTCTGGATCCTTCCGTGGATGGCTTCATGCCGGACTGTGCGCCAGTATCTGAACGGACGCCAGTAACCTGGTTTTCACTCGCCTGTTTTGTGCTACCTTTTTTCTTTCCTGAGGATTTATCTATTGTTTCTAGTGGATTAATGTTGTTTTGTGTTACGGACTTAAGAGGACTGGAAAAAAAACAGGATTAAAGGACCGTTTAAAATAGTCTGAAGAATG
Source organism: Halichoeres trimaculatus (assembly GCF_033239565.1). NCBI lineage: Eukaryota > Metazoa > Chordata > Actinopteri > Labriformes > Labridae > Halichoeres > Halichoeres trimaculatus. Next base: position 2,201,537 of record NW_027437180.1, read on the forward strand.
ACAGCTTGTATTTTTTTCATTAGTTGGGAACTTTTTGATGATTTTGGTTTTATGAACATTGAGATTATTGTTTTATTTGGTTGACAATTATTTTGGAACGGCGAATACACACAGGCTGCGCAGGGGTTTAATTTATTGAATAAAAGATTAACATTGAGTCCGGTCCCTGGTATTTTTCTTTAGGATTATAGAAAACACACACGCACACACACACACACACACACACACACACACACACACACACACCATGAAAATGCACAAATGTGCGCTCCTTACCACCACAGAATTTAAGTATATTTCAAAACTGTAAAAGTTTGATGTCGTGGATAAATCAATATTATCTCCTTTGTTGCTTCCTGCCTGTCAATCTGCTCGTGACTGATTAGATGGTGATTTTACATTATGTTCATGCTAAGCTTTAAACTGAAGTTGAACAACAGCAAGCAGCTCCCGCTGTGAAGAAGCCCGCTGTGCAGCTCCTTTAAATGACAAGCGTGATTTTACTCTGACGTCAGTCACGTAACAAGCGGCCAAGGCGGCTAAAATATTTAGCTGCTTTGGCTGCTGTCCGCTTTCTCGGGCGTGCTCGCCGCTTTTGCCTCTTTTGGTGTGAATCCACAGTTAGAGACTTCTCACATGTACTTTGAGGAAACTTTACAAAAATGTGTCCTTCTCTTCACCCAAAACACATCTAACATCCAACAATTCATGTAATTTAAAAAGCAAAGTGATGAACAAAAAAAAAAACAAAAAAAAAACACGTGCAGTGGAATTATGAACAATAACAGAACAGCATGAGATAATAACCTGTGCCACTGTGTTGCAGACAGCTGTCTGAAAACTTCAGGGTTGAATCTTTAAAACCTGATGTCACAGCCTCTCAATCGTACAACCCCACAGACGAGTGCGTCCAAACCAGCATCCAAGATTTATCATCCTCTGGCATTTCTCCAGGCTGGAGGGCTGACATCATGTCCAGCAGTGGGACTGATTGTTGGACACAGAATGTACAGAGACCGTGGGAAACTTTTTCCTCAAATTTCTTGCTGCATTATGAGTTCAGACTCTTTGTGGCTGGTGGATTTTAAGGCCTGGAAACAGTTTGTGACATCTGCTCTGTTTAACGTCTCAAATGGACAGTAAGTTAGATTTGGATGTAGTTACATCCATAGAATAAAGATTCGGAGAGTTACAAAACCTTTCAAAGCGTTCTTTGGGAAACTCTTGAGATAGACTGCACATGTAAACTTGGTTGAATGTTTGATGGATAAACTGTGAGTAGGTCTTGTGTAGGGTGTTGGGTGATGGACAACTACATGAGTTTGTGGTTTCAGGCCCATGAAAGTTGGCGTTTTTCACAAAAACTTGGTTTTCAGTGCATGTTTTTTAACTGACAGCGTTCAGTTGCTGCCAACCTTCACAGCCTCCACAGCCTCCACAGCCCCTGTGTGGATGTTAGAGTCCATGGGAACGTACCTTTGCTCTGGTGTCTCTGGGAATCTGGTGGAGTTGTCAAGCGGCGGGGGGTCATTTGGCGATATCCGCAGCAGTGCAGACCAGCTCGCCAACTTCGAGCAGAGAAATCTGTGAAAGAAACCATCCACAGAACTTGGCTTTAGTTGTTAACTCCAAATTTTACCCAAACAGTGCAGACTGAGTTTTAGAGGGACAGTGTCTGAAGAGGAGTTACACCCACTGAAGGTGACTTTCGTAAACCTGATGAGTCAACAGAAACAGCAGTGATTCAGGAGCTTCTGGAGATTTAGACCTGCTGAAACATGTTTGCTATCTGCAAGTTGTCGTATATAACACTACTGGAGATACTGGCCAAACATAGGCACAACTGCTCCACAGAATGACAAAAAATGGGTGTTTGCTCACATCCACACACAGATTGGCATTTATCAATCTGAAGATGGGTGGAGGGTACGCTCAAATGCTATCCCAGATCTGAGAGGGGAGGAGTATTAGATCATATGAGTGCAGAGTATTTTAACAGAGAAATACTTAGATAGTTAAATTAGATAAAATCGGTGACACCAAGGCAGTTTCTTATGTTTCATACTTCTGCCATTCTCTGGAAAATACATTGCTTTTACAAGAGCAGCTGATTTCTCTGTACAGCAAATGTGTGTTTGCTTTACAAATCAGTGAAGCCGTTATCAGTGATTAATATACTCTCATGCCCACAAGAAAGTCTCTGAAGAAAACATTCGGAAGATGCTGGATCAACCTTTTAGCCTTTTTTTGGCCTTTAGCCTTTTAACCTTTTATTTTCAAAGAAGCTGTATTGATTACATGAGTACGTTTAGCTCCTGAAGGCTGACATACACCAGATGTGTGGTTCAGGATGTGTTTATGGCAAAAAATGTGGTGTGCCATGCTTTGCTTATCTTTGACAACAGATTATTTCATGGAAAACAGTTGTTTTAATTTTTTTGTTAAGCAAATCGTTGCGTCCCCCATGTTTAATGTTTGAACTGAACTTTCTAAGCTAAGGCGACTCAAACACTAGGTGTGCAGCCACACTTCTGGGTTTGAGACTGAGGGCTCTAATTTCGTGGCGCAGCGCAGGGGGCGCAAGCCTGGCGCACCCCACACAGTGTTAATTTCGTGCCAATTCGACAATTTGGTAGACCATCTGCGCAGAGATGGGTGTGGCGGCGTGCCCCAGGGAGTTGACGGTGCACCAGGTGGAGGTGTCGGCATATTCAAGTTGGCGCAGTGACAATTTTGTGGCAAAAAACAGTGCAGAAAGTGCGCTGAAAGCTCGCCAGCTCCAACCTGGTCTATTCTCGGCACAAAGCTGAGCGCATCCTCCGCAACTGTAATTTGGTGAGAGGCGCACATGTGCGCTCACGTCATCAAAGCCTCAGAGGCAGGTTTCCAGAGTGTCAGGCACACAACAATCACAGTAATCACTATTTAATGTAACCGTCTGAACCAGCAAATACATTTATATCTATATAAACTGTCCCGTCACATCTGATGTCAGATTAAAGCCGTTTGTCATAATGGAAAGTTAACCTGACGGCAGCTGGAAGTTTGATGCACATCTTACAATTAAACAATAAACAGCCTTAACATCTGATACTGAGTATATATCTGGTTCTCTCATTTCATTTAATCCAAAGAAAAGAGGGAGAGAAAAGACGAAGAAAAAAGAGACAAAATAAATGTATGTCACTCAGGATTTACCCGTGATTTCCCATATTTCTCTGTTTTAGTCTTTATTTTTAACCTGATCTAAAAAGATGGATTGCATTACTGTAAGGAGGATGAGGTGGAGACACTGGGAGAGTATACAGTATATCACCAAAGGTTCTGCTATTTGGCAATGACAAACCAGGAGTGCAGGTGGATCAAAAGTATTCTGAATGGATAAGCCAGCTGTGTAACTGTCTCTTCATTTTGTACTCCTATTAATGACAAAGGAACAGATTACATCTGTCCCAGGAGCTGGCCCACACGGTGACGCGCTTCGTGTCCTCTGATGTGCCTCACTGTCCATTCTCCTGCTGCAGGGACAGCGGCTCTGACCGTCTCTGCTTCCGGGTCTTTCCAGCACACTGTTTCCACCTTGCCCGGATCACTCAGACCAATCAGACTCTGCACCTGGGCCGCAGGGCATTTAAAGGCGAGGAGAGGCGCTCATTTGATTGGTGGAAACAGCGCTCGGCTGTGTTAAACCCACTCACGGCTTTTCTCCTCCCTCTCTGCCATTTGTGAAGAGGGAGGCGTGGATGCGCACCTCTGCGCTCTTCTGTGCTCCTCTGCGCTCCTCTGCGCCTTGACTGCGCCTCTCTTGGCACTGAAGGAAATTTGCAAAGTGCGCTGGTCACACCCTGTCTGTGCGGTGAAGGCCGGCGCAGGGCCGGTGCGCCTGCGCCTGGTCTACGAAATTAGAGCCCTGAGTCTAAAGGTGAAATACTGGCTGTATTAATAAATGCATAAACATTCAGTGTCATTTATTTTCTTTGTGAGACATGATGTACAGTGATCTTTTTTTCCCAACTAATCAAATTCAAAACAATACACATCCAACTGAGTGGATTTAACACCCCCACATGAAATCTTCTAAGGAGATCATCTCAATTTGATGTGAATGACCACACGCTCTCTACTCCAGCCCCTCCAGCAGGATGTGGAGTACCAAAGCTGTGCCGACAGAAATCGAGTGGTTAGCACGAAACATGTTGTTTGAGCTGTCACAAAGAGCAGGCTGAGCTCTTTTCCAAAAGAGGCTCTGTTTGCAAACCCTGTTATAATGAAGACACCCCACCAAACTCGCCTCCACTGTGAAAATTTGTCAGTCCAAATCTCCAGGATTTAATTTCATGCTTTGCAGCTGATACAACAAAACATTTGCACATTTACCTTATTTGTAATTCAAACAGGCAGAAAGAAACAGGAAGAAAATCACCAACAAATACATGTGATATTCATCTGGGTGAGCGCGTGCTCTGCATTCTGGGAGAAATTCAGAAAGCTGCAGGTAGTAACAAGGAGTGCTTGTAGGAGTTTTGGATCAAGAATCCCATTTCTCCCACTCTGCTGTTTCAAGCAGAAAAAACACGGCACAGGCTGAGGAAGACTGCAGGTTTTAATGGAGGGTTTGAAGCCACGTGGATCTGTTGCACTTGACAATGCATTAGTGAATATTGTGGTAACTGAGTATCTCAGATCTGTGTGAAGATCAACGGCATACAGCTGATGATGCACAGAGAGTAAGCCTTCAGATACATGCATTAGATCATTAGTGCTACAGAGCATAGGTGATTTATGTTAGTGCTGCTGAGCGCTCAAAACTTACATCATCGCCACTTTAATAAAGCAGCAAAAATGGGTGTTCGATCACATAAAATCACACAGTCATGTAATCTCACCAATGTTACACACAACACCACTTTTTTTTTTCTTTTTTTTTTCAAATGTGTGCTTTTCAATGAATGCAACAGGCTCTATGGGACAGAAAGAATTCAGTATAGGCTCTTACAAATCTGAAATCTGACTCCCCAGACACTAGAACGCTATCAATGCACTGTACATTACGCCATCAAGAACGGAGCTGCCCATGGTCTTAAAAGTTAGTCTTGTTAACCAATACACGCCAATCTGCCACTGATCGGCATCTGCAACATTTTTTATGAACTTTCATCGATCAGTTCTGCTCTTACTATTCACTGTGGAGCTTTAGGGAGACAGATACAATAATTAAATAAAGCTTACAGCGACACACGCTAGAAATGCAATGATCTCGAGTTGGCACTCTGCAGGTGTCCACAATTGGTGCCTAGGCTTTAGATTTATTTAGCATTTAAAATTACATGTACAGAGCGAAACTGACCTACTTATTTTTATGAGTTCTGAATGTAAAATGTCACATGTGAGGAGTTTCGAAGTGATCTTAAAAAAAGTCTTCCTTCTAGATATATGCCTGATCATAATCAACACTTTAAAATGAGATTATCAGCACAACTATTAAAGGTTGGAGGTTATTTTAAAATGCTAGTTAGCTTCCTGATCTGGTCGACCAGGACTGGATTGATTTACAGCATGTCTAAGTCTCTATGACAACACCCCACTGGCTGACGAAGTTTACTAAAGAAAAGAGAGATCTGTGTTTTTCTCTGCTGAGAATGATTTCTGTGATTAATTTTGTAGTGATGGTGGACACTGGAGCCTAACTGTCAGACAGAAAAAGGACAGAAGAGTAGAAGAAAGACAAACAAGAGAGAGAAAGAGCATGAGCTAAAGGCTAAAAGGGCTAAACTGTTTGTGCCAATGTTGATTCTGCAGTGGTCTGTTCAAACTTGAGAGTCTATCAATTAAATGAAGAGTAAGGTTACGCTAGCTCTGCTTGGTAGATGACTGGCAGGACATGACCAGGATTCACTAACGTTACACGTTACAGACACGTCTCAAAGCACCGGGCTGCCAGCTGCGCTAAATATAGACAGCTACTAAACTACATAGAAACTGACAGCGTTTACTTATTGTCACGTTAGCCTACAGATACGTCAGAGCACCGAGCTGCCAATAGGGCTACATATAGCAGGCTACTACAACGTTTGCTTGATGTCACGTTTCAAACTGTAGCGGTACATAACTGTACTGATAAATACCTTTCCTTGACGTGTTGTATCCAGTAAAAAGTTGCCTTAAACACAGACAATTTGTTTTCATCCAATCTCCATGTAATTCCAAAACAAACACAAGCCTCACTAAAAGTAATTTATGACAGTATGTGTGACACTGGACAAGATGTGGCGAGGCAGTCCAATTAAAACAGATCTCCCTCACAACATCTTTAATAACTTTGGCAGCCAGCTGAACGTATGAGATACAAACTCCTGTCTTTGCACCATGTATTTGTGTCCTTTGAAAATTTTAACTGTACAGAAATGTAACTGCAACAATACAGGACACAAAGCAGGTTTCCACCATGCTGCAGTTGGAAAGTCGGAAGAGAAATACAATTTTCTGAACGCTGTACCTTCACATACACACTGTAGAGTACAATACATTACCCCTTGGACTTGGACTGCCAGACTTGTACACAAGCAAAAATGAGTCTCTCGATGTATCTAATCATAGTTTTAAATTATTACCTTTAACTTTGGTCAGAAAGATTAACACATCAGTCAGGACCACTTTTTATTGTCTACATGCAATAAGTCGTATTTGGCTTTGTTCTGAGAGATCTCTGCCTCTCTGTTTCAACAGATGCATCTCTGTCTCCGCTCCGTCATGGCATTGGATCAGATAGGTTTCCAAGGTCAATGTATCAACTCACACTGGATCTGGTCCAGCTACATGGCTGCTCCAGCAGATTGCATGTAATACACACACACTTAAAAATGTTGGGTTAAAAACAACCCAATATGGGTTATTTTTTAACCAGGAAGTTGTGACCTGAAACTACCTAAAAACACCCAGTGAGTTTAAAACAAATCGTGTCAAAATCAGTTTGTATCTATATTGACTACAACAAAAAAAGACATAATGAGCAGAGCCAGACCAGGAGTCAACAGGTTTGAGGTTTTACAGCCCAACATGAATAAAGAGAGACTTATCAATAGAGTGGGAAGAGCAGGAACTCCTCAGTCTGTGACTCCAGCTGTCTGTCAGTCATACAGCTTGTTGGACTGAACACACAGCAGAGACGAACCAGACTGGTATAAATATGTACAGGTATAAAGAAGGAGGAGCTGGGGTGGAGTGAGCAGAGAGTGTATCACTAGTTCCACTGTTTGCTTTTGCTGCCAATTCCATTGTCGTCAGAGCTATTAGCATTTTCACAATTGGCATGATACACACAAACACACAACAGTCATGGCTCAACGGTCTAAGTGATTAATTGAAGGTGACACTAACACGACCATCTGGTGCATCAACAGCTTTCTGCAGCTCCTTAATTTTCCAGCTAATGGCAGAAACACATACATAAATTAAAGAGATCACTCGTCCAGGGCAATGTGATACATTGTTCACTCAAACCGATAAACACAGAGCTCTTAGTTTTCTAAAAGTCTCTGAGGTGTTATTAAGTCCCAGGATGGCAGTTCTCAGATTGAGATTCCAACTCAACCAGCTCCCAGCTGATCAAGAAATTGGTGAAGCTGGAGTTGATGCCATCGCCCAGCCTCACAGTGATAAAACACTCTGACCTAATCGAGACAGGTGAGTTCAACTGGTCATTTTAAAGTTAATAAGCATCCTCTTCAGTGACACTCACCTGTGGAATTCAGAAATCCATAGAGAGGAAGCTCTATTGGAAAAGTTCAGAGGAACAGCCACATGATGTGACTGTCAGGGGCAGACCAGGACAAAAAATTAGACCTGCCCTCCACATTTGATAACGCACACCTTAACAGCCTCCTAAATGTGGCCCACACCAGCCACTCTTTAAATCCATTTAAAGAGTGGCTGGAACTCTTTAAAACCATGTACCTTGTGTCACACAATTAACACGAATCACTGAGAGAAGACACATTAAATAAAACAAGGGTCCCTTCACTTAAGGAATCAGTCTGTGTCTCTGCATAAAGTGTGTGAGGCAGGGACAGAGTCAGGATTTCAGTTTTGGGTGGGCCAAACCAATTTTGGGTGGGTCTTAAATTACAAAAGTTATCAAATAACTATAACTATATAAATATAGATATATTACTGTGACTTTTTATGTTTTAAAGCAGATTTGGTTACTTTTTGATCATTTAATGTTCAATAAAAGTTTAAGTGTATCAGATGGCAATGGCTCTCAATGGTATCTGCCAACAAGTAGTGCTGCACCCCCTCAAATTTTCATGTAATATAGGCTGCAAAAGAAGCAACATTAAACCACAGCTAAATAAAGAATAAAGTCTACACCCATTCCCTAAAATCATTCCCTAGTCCTACTGGAATAATACAAGGCTGAATGAGTCATAACTTTTTTACAAACAGGCTAAAAGATTGCCAAACT
>NW_027437180.1:2215000-2317500 GCF_033239565.1 Halichoeres trimaculatus
ACACAAAGGAAACTCAGGCTGCCACAAATGCTGACATGGTCAAAAACTGGTTCGCCTCCCCCACACACCTGGCTCATTGACTGAGCTCACTTAAAGGCATTCAATGGTGTTAAGCACCATCTCCTGAAAACAAGGGTGGTCTGAGATTTTTTCTATGACTGTAGAAAACAGGCAACACCAGAGCTAACAAAGACAGATATCTGCCACCACGCAAGATGCCTTAAAGAGTATAATGTAGAGTATAATGAATAAAGCATTCACTTGTGAGACATACACACAAGGACACCAGAGCAAAGAGAAGAATGTGGTATAATATGAAGTTCTTGGCCTCAACACGACCACAAAGAAGTCGACTTTCTACAAACACTCCACCAGAAAAGGAATGTACTTTCATCTCTCGTGACTGAAAACATTACACAATCAATCAGATGCTTTCAGTCACAGAGGCATGCATGAGGAAAGAGCTCAGCCCTACAGATGGATTGAGGCTCTGCAATCTATAACAGCCAGGATCTCTCGGAATACCAAACTTGTCTTGGGTTGTCCTTTATGTCTGCATTGTCTCTGGTGACTTTATTTCAAACATTTCAAAAGAGCTCAAGACAAACACATCAAATGAGTACTGATCTGACTTTCATTTTCTCAAATAACCAGACTGGAAAATCCAAATTGTCCATAGTCCAGTTAACAAGACCCTTTGAAATGATCTTAGTTAAATGTCAGGTTTTATCACATGAAACAGCTTGACTATCATTTTATTTTCTGAAGTTGATGGCAAAAGACGTGCGGTTCTGTTGCAGCGAGCCTGAGCAAACAGTGGTGTGGTGGAGATAAATGCTCGCCAAAAGGTCATGGAAGGTAACACAGGAGAGAATGGAAGAAAATTGAGCAAGAGAAGAAAATAGTGTTGGGATAAAAGGAGGAAATAATGGCAAAAGCATGCGGAACAAAGAGGCAAAAAAACGAAGACGACAGAGAGCAGGAGAGGTTAAAGGATGGAGAGGAGGAAGAATGGAAAGCCACAATAAAAGGTGGAGGGGAGGAGATGAAAGGGGACGGTGGAAGCGTGTGGAGTAGACGGGGCAAAGTGAACAGAAATAGAATAAAGAGGCTGGAGACGTGGGGAGTGAAAAGGCTCACTTTGCCTATTGAAAGTAAAGCAGGAGTAAGAGAATGGGAAATCAAATAAAGGATGGAAGGAAGCAAATAATTAGGAAATTGATTTCCAGGTCTTCCAGAGGGAATTATCACCAACAAAGGAACAGCCAGAGGTGACAACAACTGCATTAGTCCTCGGTCTGCTTGGAGACCTTGTAGAGCGCTGTGGGACTGGATCAGGGACACGAGTCAGTGCTGGTGTGAGTGTATGCCAGATGAAACTGGAGGTGGTGTGAGACTTCAGCCTGCGTTAAACGTCCTCAGCACAAACTGGATGTCATCTTAAGAGGTAAACATCAGCCAGAAAGTTTGAAGGTCATTTAATTACTTCTCTGGATCTGCCCATCAAAACATGTGATGACTCCCCCTAGAGGAGAAAACTGAAAACAGACCACAGCACAGCACCACTTTCCTTGATCTGGGACATCGTGAAGAAGTATAATTCTTGCTCCACTGTCTCCTGGATCACATGCATGGATCAGGTTCTGTACAAGGCCAGAACAACAGAAACTCACCATGTTTCCACCAGATACAGCAAAAGTAGGTCTCCTCCTGATGGTGTGGTACATCATCATGGATCATGTATGTGCTACTAAAGAGACATAAATCCCTCTGCTTTCAGGTGACTCTTTAGATTTTGTTAAAATAAACATTTCCTCTCATGGCTAACCTGACAGGACTGTACTCACCATGTCCAAACTCCACAGTAGTCACACAGTTTACTGACTCAAATTTTACTGAGTCGCTCACCAGTGGATCAGGTTTTTTTTGAGTCAATCAAATCACCGGGCGCGCTATCACACTGGCCATCCAATCTGTGCCATACTCAATCACGGTTGTCCCCCCATGGCTGTTCCCCTGCTGGAGAGTACGACCAGCGGTCACACTACTCCAACATGAACCAGACTTTAGACGCATGGCCCGCCTACATCATCATGAACCGTCTCCTTACATGAAGTGTGATCTCATCAGAGTCAGCACAATGAGACACAGAGAGCACTGCTAGAACTTTCAGGGACATTTTGACTGATCTTAAAGGGGACATATCATGCTTGTTTCTCCTTTTCACTATGCCAGACTAGGATGCCTGTAGAGCATTTCCGCCCTCAGTACAAGTCATTTAGTTCCTTCATTGCCCCACAATAGCGTTCTCAATATCCTCATTTTAGGCCATTCTGAAGATCTCGTTGAAACGCTCCGTTTCCAGAATGACCTCCAGTAACCTCACAATGTCACAGCCCTTTGTGCTCTGATTGGTCAGTTCTATCAGAGGGGCGGAGGGGGTAGAGCCAGGGTGCGGTTTTTGCAGCATGGCAGTATTTACAAAATCGCCACATTGGATGGGGCAGACCGAGCGAGTTTGCTGTTTGCCAAAACTTCACCGTAAGGCATTGATAGCACTAATAAAATGGCAGAGTGTAGGATACGTCCTTTTGTATTGGACCCCGAGTCAGACCCGGACGGTTCTGCAGCTCAGGAGGAAGAAAATCCACCTGGACACAGATCATCTCAGGACACTTCAGTGTGGTGAGTCAAACCGGTACTGTAACATGTATAGTTTATACGTTTATACTCAGCTCTTGGTGGGTGTATCCCTCGGTGGCGGTTGTGTGACTAACTGACATCACAGAGGAGGAGCTGCTTTATCAGATTACTCCAATAAAAAGAAAGGATCCTTGTGTCGTCATGAAGGTCGAAATATCGCGGCCAACTGGCAATGACCTATTTTCAGAGGCATCAAATCTCGTTCTAGGATATATCAGAAAAAATACAATATCTAATTTTTCAAAAATTCAGGGGGTGTAAGGTCTTGTTTTCAAATGTATTATATCATATGTAAGTATTAAATCAGGGATCAGCATGATATGTCCTCTTAAAGTTGCTTTGGTCAGACACAGTCCTCTAACACCCAGCCCTGTTTAAAATGACCATCCAAAGGAGAGGTTGCAGCAATGATATGTCATGGATACAACGCACTGTCCACGTGCTTGTGCATGAAGTGAACTGTGCTGAAGCTCACCTCTCTGAAGTGAACCAAAGCAGAGAAGTGAATTGTGCGACAGCACGGCACACCTGTGGTCACACTGGCCAAACAAGCTGGGCCTTAGGGTTGAAGCGTGTTGAGCACGGTACGGATTGAGTTTCATCCTTTCATTACATTATTAATTGCAGCAGCAAAAGTGGTAAGTCAGACCCTGAGGTATAGTTGATCCTCAGAATAAACAGTGGAACTGACTGAACATTTTTTCTTTAGACCTTCAGCTCGGGTGAGGATGTGCCTCACTCAGCGGTCAGGGAGCTCCAGCAGCTGCAGCTGAGAGCCGGGCAGGGTTCAGGTGAGTGAGTAACTGGTGCAGGCGATGAGTCCTGCGATGCATTGTGAGCTAGCAAGTGATTCTCTTGCACTGGGATTGAGCTGGGCTTCTGTGAGCTTAGTACTGAGTCAGCAATCATGATTCGGTGTGGATGAGGAATCACGACTCACGAGTCAGTAAAATGATTCTCGAGTACTGAAGGGTTCTTTTATGATTCACACAACACTACTTCACAGCTAGCTCAGGACAATGTTGACTATGATTAAATAACACATAGAGGTCTGTTTCAGTCAGTGCTGTCAGAGTGAGTAAGAGATGGAGCTTTTTTTTTTTTTTTTACTTTCCTCACTCTGACTCACTCAAATCTTTCTTTCCCACAGGCTGAATTTACACCAGTTTAAGAGGAAGGTGGCAGGAAATCAAATTTCTCTACAAACTTAGGATCCCATGATTTTGTCTGAAATGACTGTTCAGTAAAATACCAGAAAAAAAGAAAGTCTACAAACAGTTTTATCGTTTTAACCAGAAGAAATAAAAGAAAAAACTACCTATCCACTTTTCTTCCCCCATTTCCTCCTCAGCAGCACACTTCCATCTCTCTGAGTGCTCCTTCCAGTTTTATGTTCCTCAAGCTTAATGTTTCTGCCCAAATAAACAGATACAGCAGTAATAAAGCAGCTCTGCACGTACTGGAAGTAGCTCTGCATCTGGAGGGGAAGTGTCGGCATTAAGTCACTAAATGTAAATGTGTCTGCATGGCTAATAGCCAGTAAAGGACTGTTTGCCTGCAGCCGTCTTGGCTCATCCAGCACAAATGGTATGTTTAATTCTCAGACCGTTAATGGTGGATTAGCTCTGTGACAACACAAGCTCATACTGTTACTGATTAAACATACATACCACCTAGTGTACACATGGCACAGGGACAAATAGACCAGATATTCATCCCTCTGTCTTGCTCCCTTCTGATCAACAGAATTTGTTGAGCATTATCTTTTTATTATTATTTTTTTTTTATGTCAATCTGCTTAATTCAGGGGAAATTATGAAAATAAATAAATAAATAAAAAACTTGTTTTTTAAAGCTTACTGTTGCTGTTGTAAAGTTTGAAGCTTCTGGCATTTTTTTTTAAATAGAATCTGGTCAGACATTTCTAAACCCAAATGACGCTCACTGAAAGCACCTATATAACATTAGAGTTGGTTTCCATCATCATTTATAAAAATAAATAAATAAATAAATAAATAAATAAATAAATAAATAAAAGCTACATGCACAGCACATTCATTTAACACCCAACCACCACCACCACCACCACCCTTCCCACCAAAAGAGAAAAAAATAGCCCCTTTACCTTAAAAGCAGAGTCTGCAGGATTTCCCCTAAAATTTTAAAATGTTGACTTTTAATGGAATAATCCTGCTGAATCGGCTCCTCTTTGACGCTATCCATGAGTGTAATTGTCTTTGTCTGCCTCAACCCCCTCCTCTGCCTGGATGTTGATCTTTTGATTACACCAGGATGTTTCAGAATCAGAATACTTTATTGATCCAGAGGGGAAATTTAATTTAATTTCAGGGTGGGGACAGGGCCGGCCCTTTGCATAGGCAACCTAGGCGGCCGCCTAACATCGGTTCGGTGTTCATTTGCTGGCGTGAAATAAAAGATGAGGAGGGATGTCTGTCCGATGCCGTCTTGGCCCTTTTATTGCTGGACTCTGGACGTCTTTGACTTGAAGTACTTGTTGATTGTTTACCATCCGTTTACAGTATTCTTTAAAACATACCAGTATGTAGTTTTGTTTAGACCTATTTCAAGTGTGTGATATCACCAGCTCGTGGTTGTCATCGCTTCAACAGGACGAGTGTAGGGGCGACTTCACGGTAATAAAACCAGTTGAACTTAGCGATTTTAAACATCGTCATTTATTCAAAATTGTATAAATGACCTCATCGCTATCCATCCTGCAAACAGCCGCTGAAGACAGAAGAATACTTTTGAGTGAAGTCCTGGCTTCTGTGATTCACCTACAAAACAAATGCACGCGACCGGCAGATCTGTACCCTTACAGCAGTATGCATGCCCTAGCGCTCATGGGTAGTTGAGTTCTCTTTCCGGTCCGGTTTGCCTTGGTTGTTTTGTTTTGTTGATTATTTTAATGACAAGAAGTGGGATGTTACCATGTTGTAATTGAGAGAGAGGTTTTGGGAATTGCACTTTTCCCCCCCAGGGACTTTTGCTCTAAACTTGGAAGTGTTATTTATTTTTATTATGGTTCTAAATATTACAATGATGTGTATTTATTTTGCTAATTGCACTTTTTTGAAAAGTTTTAAGATTTGCTGTATTGTTTTTATTTTCACAAAAGTTCTGTTTGTAAAGTTTTAGTGCGTATTGAAGTTATAAAGAATGTTTATATGTTTATCTTCACAATTTATTATGTATTTATTTTATTGTATGTTTGCGTGTTTGCTGCAGAGGGCGGAGGGCGGTGGGTGGTGCATTGGTTTTTGCCTAGGGCGCCTGCTGAGCTAGGGCCGGCCCTGGGTAGAGAGTAGGAGTGGGTACCTTAGCCAATCACAGCATGACCAGTGCACAGATGACTTTGCATGTTGATGATAGGCAGCAGCTATCCAGAGCAGTGGCGTGGCGTGGAGATTTTTTTTGAGGAAGCCAAGTGAGACAAAGCCTGTTATCTGTATTTTTTTTAGGGAGTGGGGTACATGAAAGGCTATGTTGCAGTTTGTATCGCTATTTCATGTAACGGACCTGTTAGAGTGCCCAGAGAGGGCTCGTTTTACTTACTTTGAACACCGACACACGCCCTTTAGCTCTCCCACCCTCACTCACTCATTCACACACGTTCATTGTCCTCTTGACTTAGCTTAAACATCTTATTAATTAATTCAACCGCCCACTTAAACACACAACCGGCCGCTTCATACACACTGCTAATGTGCTAACCTTCCTGATTTCATTCAGTGGCTCGAGGATGACGATACTGTGATTTGATTGGTTTGAGGCCAAAGACGGGGTGGCTTCCCTTGGCACAGTCTTGGTCAATCACAGATGAGCAGTGTCATGACCACGGCCTCATCTGATTGGTTAATCATTCTTGTTTTTTTTCACCAAGGGACGCCAACTCTGCTTGGCTTCCTTGCGGACAACAGCGTGCAGTATCGTATTTTCACCACACATTTGACACAGAACATTTACGAGGGCGCTGTTTTACACTTTGTAAAATGCTCAATAACTAGAGGAGAGAAATAAGGAAGAGATGACAGTGACCAAACACAGAAGAAGTATCGAAACTGTTAAAAAGGAATATTTTCATTAAATCACAGCTACAGTCTAAAAAAAGAGAGGAAGCATGGCTTCCCTTGGCCTCCGGGAGAAAACGCCACTGATCCAGAGCAGCTAGAATAGTAGACATAGCACTCAGAGCGAGAAAAAAGTGAACGAAGCTCCAAACAGATGAAGCTTTTTCCTAAAGGAAGGTGAAGCTTGGCTCGACTTTCACTCATTTTCAGGAACTTGGAGAGCAGCGCGGGACAAATCCCTAATTTCCCACATCACGTCCTTGAAAAAAGGCTCTCTGCATCGTGAATCTTCAATTGCACATCCACATATGAAACAGTTCATTTTGGATGAGGATGAATACGAGCTGATTTTAACTTCTTACATATTTCTACCTGTCCATGGACAAATATTCGAAAGCAGAACACTGCCTCTTTAATTGTTTGCAAACCTAGCTTTCAGTATAGAGTGTTCAGAATCTGTTATTTGAGGGGGTGGATCTTTATTTGGCCTCAGAGGGATCCAACAAATAAGACGATGAGTCAGGAATAGAATAATCCCTGGCAGGGGAGAAGCGCTGATCCAGACTGAGAATAAACTTGGACTGTGTGGGATGAATCTGGGGAGCTCCTGTTGGTCTGTTGATGCTGAGGAGCCTGAGGTCTCAGAGGAAGCCCTATCCACCTGGTGGTTAGAGAGCTTCAGGTTGATTCCTTGATACCTGTACTTCAACCTTTGCAAATGAATGCAGCGTAACATCAGGAAGTATAGTTACGCTGTGGATAAAACAACTGTGATGATTTTAAGAGGCTCAAAAGTTTTAGCATTTTTTTTATTCATTAAGCAAAAATAATTTGATATTTCTTAACATAAAAATGAACAAAAATTTACAATTTTAGTCTTCTCCTTTTTTTTTGTCTTGGGTAGTTTTATTTATTTATTTTTCTTGACATTCTTAAAGCTCCAAAATGAAAGACAACAGCCCCATAATTAAAGAGCTCAATGATTCTCTTAAATTTGTGACATTACTTTTACAGTTTATTCTCATTTCTCTTAATCCTTGTCAATTTCAGACTGTGATATGCCTTCAGCTTTAAACTAACATTTTCCTATAGGCTTTATGATGTTATCACAGTGTTTTTGTTCATTTCTAACTTTTTGACCTGTACAACTTGATTTTTCTAACTTTACAGATCTGTTCTTATGATGTGGCTTCAAATTCATTTTCCTTCTCTTTTCTTCAGCGGTATCCTTCATAGCCACTCTAAGGTCTTTCATCCTGACACAGGGTCAAATTTAATCAGACATAGCTTGAGACACCAATCTACTTCTTTATGTTGGAAAAACAGGAGAAAGAAAGATAGAACACGAGCTAAAAGCTAAAAGGGTTAAACCATTTGTGCTGTTGTTGATTCCAACCCACATGCAGCAGTTCTTCTGCAGTGGTCTGTTCAGACTTGAGAGTCTGTCAATAAAATGCATCCCGGGACAAGTTGTCCTGAACAAAGAAACAAAGAGTTTTAAAAAAGATCTTTTCTCCAATACGAACAGAAACAGAGTCTTTATTTTGCAAAAAACACTACAGATTCTGGCCACATGGGTCACTGCAGTCATCCAATTATTTGAAACTTCTTTTTTTTTTTCTTTTTTTTTTTTTTTCCATGTTAAAGATGCTAAGATGAGGATCTGTTTTCATTGGACTGCCTTGCCACCTTCTGGCACACTGCTGTAAATGTGTACTTTTAGGTGTGTGTTTGTTTTGGATTTAAATGGAGATCGGATTGAAAAAAAAAAATATTTGTTCAAGTCAACTTTTTACTGATACAATGTGCCAAGGTGAGGTATTTTATCAGTACAGTTACAGAGCGCTATGGTTTGAAACATGACATCAAGCAAAAGTTGTAGCAGCTAGCTATATGTAGTGCTATCGGCAGCCCGGTGCTACGCCATATCTGTAGGCTAACGTGATAACAAACCAACACTGTCACTTTGTAAATAGTTTAGAAGCCCTCTATATTTTGCACGGCTGGCAGCCCGGTGCTCTGCGACATGTCTGTAATGTGTAACGTTGTGTAACCTGGTTTTGTCCTGCTAGTCATCTACCAATCAGAGCTAACGTAACCTCACTCTTCATTTTATTGATAGACTCTTAAGTTTGAACAGACCACTGCAGAATAACTGCTAACTGTGGGTTGGAGTGAACATTAGCATCAACAGCTTAGCCCCTGTGTTAAACTGTCTTAACCTGTAATATTAGTGATGATAATCTAATTTTAAGTGTGGATAACAATCAGACATATAGCTAGAAGGGAGACTTCTGCAAGATGACTCAGAAACTCCTCACAGCTCCTTTCAAAACAAAAGTAGCTACAGTGTTTGTCTTCTTAAATCTGAGTCAGTGCAGACTCAGAAACATTTTTTCCCTCAGACAGCTGTGTATAACTCCATGTTAATGTGCGGCAGGCAAGACAAACAGAGTTTAACAGCAGAGTCACATGATGGAGAGAAGAAGAGATGGAGAGTACAGCACGAAGAGCCCTCACATCTGTCCTGTTGACTCTTCTTCTCTTCATGTCTTCCTCCAAACACTGAGCACACAGCCCAACTCTAATCGCGAAGAAATGAGGAGGGTGATGGATTTTTAGCCTCTTAAAATAATGTTTGTGTGTGTGTGTGTGTGTGTGTGTGTGTGTGTGTGTGTGTGTGTGTGTGTGTGTAAGAAAAAAAGAGAATGTGTTTGCACCATAATCATAGTTGATTTGACAGAGTCTAGAAGGTAGGTGTCACATGAAATGAGAGTACAGCTGAATGAACTCACCAGGCTGGCACACACACACACACACACACACACACACACACACACACACACACACACACACACACACACAAAGATCAGCTGTTCTCGCTGAAAGTTGTTCAATCCAAAACAAACTCTACAGAAAGTTTTTTTGCCGCTGAACCCCCAAACTTTCAATCACAGCCTCGCTGGGTCTCCAGAGTTAAGTCAGAACATGTGCATCACATCCCAGAGCCAAGTCAGTAATTACAATAAGTGAGTGCGTGCATAATGAATGAGTGTTTCAACCTGCTTTCTGTAATTTCTTTAATTACGCTGTGTGTTGTGTGTAAACAACACCGAGACGTTTGGACGGATTTCAAAGATGATCAACTAAAGTTTGGGTGTTTCTTTTCTGTATTTCTTAGCATTCAAAGTTTCCTGTCACAGCTAAAGAAACCGAGAAGGACTCATCCCTTTGTGTCACAGAGCTGAAGTCTACTTAGAGTTAATTACTTAATTCAGTAACAAAGTGACACACCCAGGTGCATCGTGGGATGTAACGGCTGATGATAAATCAGGTGTGTCTTCCGAGCTGAAGAATACGGACTGAGCCATCAGACTGATTACAGTGCTGCAAACATCAGCTACAGACAACAAGGAGGAGCTCAAACAGCCATGAGCAAAGTCTACTGAGACCAGAGTCTGGGGACTTTATGAAGACAACTGGATAAGGATTAGCTCTAGTGTTAGCATTGCTGTCTGTAGCAGGGTTTGAATGGAGCTTTATGTAAAATATAAAGAGAGAAACTGTGTATCACGACCAAGGGGCAACATCGGGTTAGTAAAAATGAAGCCTTTGTGGCAGTGCTAAATGCTGTTGTTCATCGAGAATCCACTTGAGGCTGTTGATTGTCCCTTAGTCTTTTAAGTTTTCGTGCTTCTTAAATGCCTTTGCAAGTTCATAGTCTGTGTTTGCTGCTGTGTCACGTGTCTCCCCTCTGTTTCGTGATTTCTAGTCTAAGTTTTGTAGAGTGTTTTTGGGGTTTTGACTTTTTGATTTTTTAAGTTAAGTTAAAATAAGTCATTTTTGTCTAATCTGAAACTGGGTCCTCCTCTTTTTGTTACCTGCTCCTGTTGATCCGAACACCATGCCAAATAAACCAAATACTGCAGAAAAAAAGTTATCGGACAAAAATAAGAAAAAAAATGAGAAAAAAGTGGACATTTCCAGAATCAATTTGAAGTCAAAATGGAGAAAAAAAACAACCTTCATGATGTCAGAACAGTCAACAGATGTGAAGCAGTAACAGCGGAAATAAAACAGACATGTCTCCGGTCCTATTCCTCTCAGTCACAGCTTCAGATCAGAGACATTTCTTAAAAGTCAAAGTGTCAACTTACACTGGGTCAGCTCTGTTGCAGTCTGGCTGCATGTCTGTTCATGTGCACCACAGGGGGGGGGGGGGGGGGGTCAAGGGGGATGGGACAGGAAGTAATGCACAGAAACTTCAAAAACAAAAAAATAAAAAATAAAAAAATAAAACAAAACAAAACAAAACAAAACAAAACAAAAACAAACACCCAGTGTCCTTTAACAAAAAAATGAACCATGTCAAAATCAGCTCGTATTTATCTTCACTATAACAACAAACTGACTTAATGAGCAGAGCCAGACCAGGAGTCAACAGGTTTGAGGTTTTACATAAGAGAGACTTATCAATGGAGTGGGAAGAACAGGAACTCCTCAGTCTGTGACTCCAGCTGTCTGTCAGTCATACAGCTTGTTAGACTGAACACACAGCTGCACCAGCCACCACTTGGCCTGCACACATATGTCTAGTCATGCTCATCACATGGCGGGATACAAGCTCTGCAAAGTGAGGACTCCAGCACATAAGTATTCCCTTTGTGGTACATTGGCTAACTCTCCAGTACAGGAGTATATGAATGTTTCTAGTGTTTACTTGTTTGTCGCTCGTCTGCGTCCTGCACCTCGGCCAGCATCTGCCACACCACCAAGCCCTCTCACCTGCTCTCACCTCAGCCTTGCGCTCACACCTGTCTGCATAGATCCCCCTCACTCTCTGGATTCTTGATCGAGCACCATTTTTCTCACAGTGGAAATAAAACCCTGTAACTGCTTCCCAGCCTCGGTCTGCTCTTGGGTCTCAGCTTTTACAGCTGGTCCCAAGACCATAACAGTATTTCAGCTGGAAGGTGACAACTTCAGCATTCAGTGGCTGGTGAACACTTTTGTGCAAGGTTTGTGAGTGAATAAATACCCAACACATTATCTAAACACATGGTTAGCATGTAGAATGCATGTGTTAAAGAAAAGGCACTTTCTCAGATATACAGTTTTTCCTTGTTTTTATCATTTGAATTAAAGCTTTTGTCCTGACGTTTACAATTTATGTTGTTGTTGTTTTTTTTTCTCTCACCACACCCTCACTGTCTTCTCATGTTGCATTACACTTTTACATTTTCTACCTCTGGTCCTGACACCCTCCATTAAGCATGCATTTGACTGTCAGGAGAATCTGTCAATATAAATTTGGATCTCTAATAAAATTTCCAAAATAAAAGCTAAGGATATTGTTTAAAATTGGTCCACAGCTCATTAAATAATCAAAGAAATACTGGATTGAACTGAGGGGATGAAAAAGGCGATACCTGCTGGTTCTCCTGTCAGCCAGATGTTCTTCTTTTCTCACACAGGTCCACAGACCCAAATATAAAGCCGCAGAGCAGATCCACACAGTAGTACATGCTAGCTGATACATCATTGCTTTGGTTTGGGACATGTGTGAAACAACTCTAGAAAATAAAAGGGGAAAAAATACCTCAGCTGAGATTTCAGAGGGACTAAAGGATATGGGGGCAGGGAAATATCTTGATTGGCATTGCACAAACAGCAGGGGGTCCTTGTAGGTCTTTGGATATGATAGAAATTATCATATCTATACACCTAAATTACACAATGAGCGTAAAGCTTTAGATCTAATTTTATATCAGAAATAATTCTTTGTGTACTCCAGGCTCTGAAGGAAATCGTCACAGGAAGCTACAGCCGCCTCTACAGAGGATGTTGTTTGGGCTTCAATAGGGCTGAAACCAACAAAACTATAGAGAGCAGATGTTCAACCAGGAGACCACCGTCACTGATGGATAGGTAGTAATATGTCCAACATATACCCACTGACAGATGAACTCTACAGCAAAGAAAGCAGGAAGCGTCTGTACCTGATCTTTGATACACAATTTTACCCGGATAGGTTCAGGGCTTGAGTCTGATTGGTCAAAAACCCTCGACAACCACAGTGAGTCACTGATCAGGAATCTCTGACAGTGAAAAGAGGAGCAACATCCTGTCCTGCAATCCAGACAACCACAGCTGAGCTGGTGAGAGCATCTCTGAGCAGACGGGAATCCGTCTGTACTACCGAGTACTGACTCAGGTAAAATAAAGCGGTACCGTTTTGTTGCCTAAACACATCGTTGTGACTGTGAGGTAGTGGAAGAGTAGGCAATTTCCTACTGAACAAGAATACAGCACTGCAAGTTTATTTATTGAGAGATACATATCTTAAATAGAAAAAACTTTGAGGTATTATTATTAAACAAATAAATATTTATTACCCCATAAACACACAAAAGTACTAAAAAATTGGTACCGTTGAGAACTGGTACTGATTGCCAGGTACCATATCATTTTGAATGAGAAAAGTACCCATCCCTGGTAGTCATGGTCCCTCAATGGTCAATAACAACCTGCAGTATGTTTTGTGAAAATTTGATGGTTTGTTATTTTGAAGTTTGTTACTTCGTTGCTAGGCCCAAGTAGCTGCCTGTTGCATCACCTCTCTCCTCTTTGTCTGTTTCTTGTAATTTTTTTTTTTTGTCTCTTTTTCGTCATCTTTGTATTTGGAGTGAATCATTACTTTGTATGGTTCATTGTTGGTCATGGACACCAAACTTTTTGTGGCTTTTGTGATATTTTTTACTACTTTTCTCCTGTGTTTGTCTGGAGATCCTACATGTAACCATAGCTGCATTGTAAACATGTGAAATTAGCTGTTAGCAGCCCGTAGCATGTCAATGCTAACTAGTGTAAGGCTTGATGATTTCCCTCGAGGTGAGGAGGAGGAGGTGAGGACAATGTGCTGGTTCTCAGGTGTGGGCTGGGAGGTGATGACGTGGACCTGTCCTTCCATCCATCGTTGTTGGGAACGTGGGATCTATCTCTGGTGGGATGGACGAGCTAGCCGTGCTAGCCCAGCGGCAGAGGGGCTGCTGGAGGAAAGAGTGGCATCATGCTGTTCATGGACGTGGCTGACGGAGCTGACATCGGACGCTGGCGCCACATTGGAGGAGCTTTGCCTGCTGTGAGCAGACAGGATCCAGGAGACAGAGACTGAACAGACTGCTGGGGAGGCTCAGTCCTGGACCCTGTGGAGGTGGAGACTGGCTGGGCTGGAGAGTGGTGGACGGGCTGTCGTCATCTATTTTCCTGTGGACCTTTTTGCACTTTCTATACATTTTCTTACTTTTGTTTTCTTGATTGCTGCGGTGACTCCTGAATTTCCCCTCAGGAATAAGTAAAGTAATTCTTTCTATTCTATTCTATTCTATTCTATTCTATTCTATTCTATTTATATAAAGTACAGTAAAGTTCATCGTGGTCCACACCACCACCACCACACACACCAGTCCCAGTCTCTTATACCGACCTTTTAGGAAATTAATAGCCCAAACAGTAACCTCTGGCCGAGAGACAGGAAGCTGTTGTGGAAGTGATAAAAACTGCAGTTTTTAAAAGGTCTGCTTCAGGCCGGCTCTGGAGGAACCAAAAACCAGGAACACACCAATGTAAAAAAGACAACCTTTGATGAAGTTTATAGCCTGGTACGAAAAAGTACAGGAATCCAAATTTCTCAGTCCTGTCTCAGCACAGGCTGTGCAGGGAAACATTTTGTTTAATGACTCAGCAGTTTAGGAAACATGAAGATAAGGAGTTTTCTTATGCACCTGACTGAAAGGGGGGGCCGCCTTGGAGCTGTTAGCAAGGAGGCTCAAAGCCTGCTTTCTGAGCTTCCTGTATGGCTCCTGAGAGGCTTCAAAACTCTGAACCAGAAACAGACGGGTGACTTCATGGAGACGTGTGTCCATGTTAAACAGCCTATGGTTCTGATTGTTACTCAACCTGCCCTCTACATGTACTGGTTTACATCAATCCCAGCTTACAGAGCACGTAGGAGTGTTTGAGTGGTGCTGATGATGATTTTATTTCTCATATTCCATCATTCCATGCTCTGTCATTGTGTATTAGTGCCTCTAACTTCATCATGACTGTATGAGGACAAGCTGAACCAGCAGCTTCCAGCAAACACACTCTGAGCCCATGACTGACCTGAAAGGAGAGAATCATTGGGCTGCAAACAGAGAAACTACCTCTCCCCGCTCTCCAAATACTGTGCTGACACTTCCTCGGTGTGTCTGGGGGCCAACAGGTCTGCTCAGTGGCCCGTGGAACCTGCACAACACTGTGGATGTACTGGGCAGCTCCCAGTGTGAGCACAAAGCAGACTGTTTGACAACTGAGTGTGGCTCACTGCCTACTGTCCCCCTGTATACACACACACACACAATACACACACAGGTGCAGCGAGAGGCCGCTGTGCTGCTTCTACTGTCTTCTTTTTTTATCCCATCAGCTCTTTTCTCACCTTGATGTCCTTCTGTGTCCGTTTTTATTTGTTTGCTAACTCTCTTTAAGTCTTTCTCTCTGTCTCTGTCTCTGTTGGTGACAGGGCTCAGTCGAGCGTGTTCTTACTTCTTACTGTAACACTCTAGTAATCCAGGGAATGCTTCAACACACACACACACACACACACACACACACATACAAACACACACACACACACACACCACACACACACACACACACACACACACACACACACACACACACACACACACACACACACACACACACACACACACAAAAAAAAGGAAAAAAAATAGATATTTCACTGTCAGTTTCACCCCCTCGCCCTGTTTGGAGTGTGTGTGTGTGAGTGTGTGAGGGTGTGTGAGCTATCATCAGTAGTTTTCTGGGGGCAGCTCATTTCAGATAGTGATTTTATCATTATGTAAATGACATCAGGAGAGCAGCCTCATCTATTATGATTGGCTGCTGCTTCCGCATCCCTTTGTGTACATGTGCCTGTGTGTATACGTGTGTGTTTATGTGTGTGTGTTTGAAATGAGCCAATAGACAATAATTGTTCCCTGTGTGTCTCTCTTTCCATCCAGTCCGTGGAGGGGGAAGGGGGGAAGTCAAAAAGTCATCGTTAATTCGATGCATCCTTCCTCTGTCCGCACTTTGTGTGTGTGTGTGTGTGTGTGTGTGTGTGTGTGTGTGTGTGTGTGTGTGTGTGTGTGTGTGTGTGTGTGTGTGTGTGGGTGTGTGCATCTCAGACTGTTCCCCCTGAATACAGAGCAGCCACCACTGCCCCCTTCTCTTTGTGCATTTAATGACAAAGTTTCAAGGCCGGACAGAGAGTCAAACAAAGCCACCAATGAGTTTGGATGAAATCAATCTGATCCTAATTTTATGACCTTTATTGAAACAGATCTACATTTATTTTAGCTGGAGATCTTCTTTGATATATATCACCGTTGGTAACATCAAAAAATATCTCAAATAATGCTTCAATCTTCATCCCTCTCACACTAGAAAGCGTTTTCTCACGTTTGGGGTTGAGAGTCTCAGTCAGCTTGGTCAGAGAAGTGATTTTGTCATTGCCACTCAGCCATCTTCCCTTTTGATTTTTTTTTTTTTTTTTTTTTTCATTTTACTAGAAGAGAATGTGATTTAATATTCAGTAAGCTAGAGTCACTTCAGATCAGAAACAGATCAGGAGCTAATAAAGCCTCTTGAATGAGCAGTGAAATGTCCGAACAGTCGAACTGTCATGCCTTGTCAGTTACGTTAAAGGGGACATATCATGCTAATCCATGATTTAATACTTACATATGAAATAATAAAGTTGAAAACAAGACCATACACCCCCCTGAATTTTCAAATAATGAGATATTGTTTTTTTCTGATACCCCAGAACGAGATTTGATGCCTCTGAAAATAGGTCATTGACATTTGGCTTCGAGATTTCGACCTTCGTGACGACACAAGGATCCTTTCTTTTTATTGGAGTAATCTGATAAAGCAGCTCCTCCTCTGTGATGTCAGTTAGTCACACAACCGCCACCGAGGGATACACCCACCAAGAGCTGAGTATAAATAAAGCTCCCTACTAGCTCTGGCTAACTTGACTGAGTGCTAACATAGTGAGGAACTGACGGTAAAGGCGATCTTTAGACTACACTTTCAGCATGATGGATAAAACAGACAGAGAAAAGTGAAGGAGCAGGATGGAGCCCTGTTATAGAAATAGTTTATTGGTGAAGTCTGCCTATATTTCCACGTATAAACTATACATGTTACAGTACCGCTTTGACTCACCACACTGAAGTGTCCTGAGATGATCTGTGTCCAGGTGGATTTTCTTCCTCCTGAGCTGCAGAACCGTCCGGGTCTGACTCGGGGTCCAATACAAAAGGACGTATCCTACACTCTGCCATTTTATTAGTGCTATCAATGCCTTACGGTGAAGTTTTGGCAAACAGCAACTTCGCTCGGTCTGCCCCATTCAATGTGGCGATTTTGTAAATACTGCCATGCTGCAATATTTACAAAATACTGCAGGCTCTACCCCCTCCGCCCCTCTGATAGGACTGACCAATCAGAGCACAAAGGGCTGTGACGTTGCGAGGTTACTGGAGGTCATTCTCCAAACGGAGTGTTTCAACGAGATCTTCAGAATGGCCTAAAATGAGGATATTGAGAACGCTATTGTGGGGCAATGAAGGAACTAAATGACTTGTACTGAGGGCAGAAATGCTTTACAGGCATCCTAGTCTGGCATAGTGAAAAGGAGAAACAAGCATATGTCCCCTTTAAGTTTCAACTTTTCATCACTTTTGTCTTTCATGTTTATCATGTCAGGTTTCATTTTTTCATTTTTATGTCCCACCCCTCCTCTCGTTTCAGGTCACATCATGTCCTGCCCTGTCCCTCATTGTTTCAAACTGTGCCCCTTTACCTCATGTATTAAAGTCTGCATCTTTCCCGTCTTCTGCCTGATCGACTTGTTATGTCGCCTTGTCCAAGTACCCTCACTTGCCACAGACAGAGCTACCTAAGTTCTTTCGATTTTTTTTTGTTTGTTTGTTTGTTTGCCTTTCTTTCTTCCAGCTTTGCTGTGGTTTTTATTTGTTCTGTTCTTCAGTTTTGCCAGCCTAGGTTTGATTTTTTTTTTTTTTTTTTTTTTTTTTTTCTGGTTCTTGGGTCTTCCCTGCCAGTCTCCTTGTCACCAGCTGCCTCGGTTAGGAATAACTCTGACCTGAGTGAGTGAGACTTTACAAGGACACAGAAGATGCAGTTTGTAAAACAGTGTGGTTAATTTTGACTAAGCCTACACTGTAACGCAAGTAAAAAGAACTACACTTCCCAAAAGCCAACAGTGCTCTCAGCTGCTGTCTTCCACCATAAATCAAAAGAGAACAGCAATGGAGGAATCAAACACTGGTCGACTCTGATGAGCTAAAAACGTATTTGCTTAGCGAAGTAAGAAGTAAAGATCAATCTATTGAGCTGACAGAACTGGCAGGAAAGTTGGAAATATTGCTCAGCTTCATGTGCGTCAAGTGTGATGGGCGTAACACACAGTGTGCTGCTTGCAAAATGTGCTTAACCATAGTGAAGTATAACAGTAAGTCAGGGACGAGTCGTCTCAAGAGACTTGCAAGCCAAAGTCTGTAAAGAATCAGCAACAGATCTCATTATTCATCAAACACAAACTGCCAGTGGGTCTAAAGTCCTGCCAATGAAATTGCTCGCATGTGCAGTCAAGATTTGAAACTATTTGCTGCTGTGGAGGGAAAAGGCTTCATCAGTCACTGTTGCACAGGAGCTGCTCCACATTGGAACCAAATATGGAGGTAACATTCAGGTTATAATCAATTCAAAGTCAATGTACTGCCTAAAAACTTAAATAAGGGAGGAAAATGGGAGCGGTACAGGAGTGGGAGTTGTTCTGCATGGGAGCAGGATGAGAGAAGGAGTCGTTGTACCGGAGTGGGATGGGACAGGATTGTTTATCTGTGGGAGTGGGATGGGACAGGATTGTTTATCTGTGGGAGTGGGAAGGGACAGGAGTGAAATCCACTCCTGTGTCACTCTCTAGTGCCCTCCGCATCAAGTATCACAGGATGTGTGGTTCCATCGCTCTCTGAGGCCTGCAGGTTTTAAAAGACTCCTTCCATCCAGTTAAATGCCTTTTTTAACTTCCCTCACAGAGAAGACTAAGAGGCATCAAAACCAGAACAAGCAGGTTCCAGACCAGTGTGTTTCCTCAGGCCATCCCACTCATTAACACCTTAAAGCATTTTTTATTTTCACTTCAATTCAACAGTCAAATATAGGCTTACATTTTCAGCTTGGGACTTTTTAATATGCACAGTATTTATTTATTTATCTATTTATGATCTGTTTATCTAGTGGCTATTTTATTCTACTTTTGCCAAATCTTGCCACAAGTGCCCATTTTTATTTTCCATGGTTGTATTTATCATAAATTTTCATCTATTCAATTTTACCAGACTGTTTTATATAATTGTTGGATTTTTATTATTTTTTAAATCTTTTTTTGAATTGTCATTAGTGTCAATGTGTGTGTGAGTGTTGTCAGTGTGTGACACCTGCTGAAACAAATTCCAATCAACAGTGTTCACATGGCGACAAAATATTGACACAACTTTTGTCAGTAACACAAATGATAAAATAATGAACAATGTGTTTATTTTGATTCAAACATTTCAGAATGTGTTAGAGCTAAAGCGTGCCAATTAATGAATTTAGTCAATTCCAGGTTTATATGATACAAGCAAAAATAGTATTAATAAAAGGCCAAAGACTTTTTGTTCAGTTTGGGTCTATTTAAAATGTAGTCCTGCCTTCAGAATCACTCGTGTGCAGTGCATCAAGACACAACAGAACGCAGTGACGCTGGACCTGCTCCTCCTGCAGAGACTGTAAAGCTCCTTCAGATAGAAACACTGGAACAAAAAAAAGATTTAAAAAGCAGTTGTTTTTATTTTTAAAGCCCTGCTATGTGTGTCCATGTGTGTGTATGTATGTGTGTTTAGCCAAAACCCAGCGTCTCCCTCCTAATCAGCTCTCCTCTGAGGGAATGCCCTGCTGCGTGAGTGTGTGCGTGCACACGCACAGGAGCGTGCACGGGTCAGCTGTGTTGATGAGATATTCATTAAGCGCCAAACCGTGAAATATCAATTATGCTAAAGTCCTGTTTGTGTCGGTCCATTCCAAACTCCTCCAAAGACGGCGGCGAGAATGCCGACGGAGCAAACAATGATGCAGAGAGCGGATTAACAGGCGTCATTACAATGTGTTCAAATGCCAAACACAACACACACACACGTGTATGAAAACATGCGTGTTTGCTTCTCATGGCTCTTTGTGGCCCTGCACAAACCCTCACTGCTAATATTCTAATTACTGAGATGTAATTAACAGCTTGCATTGTCCTCCACGAGCATGCTGGGTAGTTTCCAGGCTGAGGAGTGAGACTTTCACACCTTTGTCCTTTTAATACCTTTGGACGAGATCATCAGGGTGTCTTTTGACACACCCAGGGCCGGACAAAGATGGCTCCTGGAAGGGTCTGGGGCTTGTGGAGGGGCTCCTGGAGCCCAGCTTTCTATTTATTATTATAGACTTAGATTTTAAAAATAGAGGAATGCAAAGAAACATCCGGCAGCTTAGATGTTCCCAAAGAAACTATTTCCCTCTGATGTCAATGTGCAACGCAAATGGTTCAAAATGTCAGAAATGACTCAGCTGTTGCCAAGCGATACAAGGAGGATCTGAAAGGGATTGGTCAGGCGGCTTGAAAAGGGCGGGGCATCCTGATCCTCACAACACAACGGCGTAATGAGAGTAATAATTTAAGTGCTGCTGCTCACTTGCTTCCCCTGTCTCTTTCTTTGTTGTACACACACACACACGCACACACACACACACATACACAAACACACGCTGAAATCTTTTCTACAAATCTTTTTTTTTTTTTCCACAGAAACCACCGAACTCAAGGTTTTTCAGCCTCCTGTGGAGCTCAGGTCTCTTTTAGGGGAGCTTTCTCCTGCCGGCTGGCCCACGTTTCATCCCCTCTCTGCCTCTTTCTTTATGTGCCCCCTTCTCTATTTTCCACTCTATTAGTTACCCCTCTCAGAGCTCCTCTCAACGTCTTTATTTTCATCTTCTTCTATCTTGACGCTGAATCTTCACACCTTCAGTCCCAGCCTCTTTCTGACTCTCTCTGCTGTTACGCTGTCTCTATCTCAGCTCCACAGTCAGATAACTCTAAAGAGGCTCGATGGATATTTTGGCAACATTAAAATCACAGCACTCCATAAAAAGGGTCCCTCTCTTTAGGCCCGTCTCCTCAGGCTCTCCTTACGAGGGTGCTCAGGGTGATACTGACCTGATGTCGCACCCTCTCTCTGCCCTTTGTGTGAAGCATGAAAAGCTGATGTAGAAAAATGCTCTTTCAGTCATAAGAGGAGTTAAGAAGTGCATTTGTTCTGAGTCATTTATCAATGACAGTAACTGAAGCACCTTTGGTTAATTTATTCTGACTTTAATCTGCTTTAATCCATCTGGAGAGGCTTCTTTGAAACCCTTGAGTCTCAAAAACTCTCAAAATTTCAGGGAGCCTCTCTTGAATCTTATGAAGTCACTTTCCTCTGCTTATGACTGATGTTTGACCAAGTTTGGCCCTGGTCTATGAAGATCCAAAAAATTGCGTGTGCTAACAAAAAAATTGCATGTTGTTTCCTTAAGTGTGTTGTTGGTGATCTACTAAGACTACTTAGAGAGAGGATTAATTTGGGAGTGCAGAGTGGCTGTAAAGAAAAATAAAATTTGAAGTCATGGAGGTGGAGGAAGCATATATATATATATATATATATATATATATATATATATATATATATATATATATATATATATGGTGTTTTTAACTGTGTCTCTTTTAATACATTACATTATTATAATTCAAGGTTTTCTGTTCTCTGGTGGCTGTTGAGTTTCTTTTCTTATTTGTTTCAAAAAATACCACAATATTTAAGTTTATGGAGTTTTTTTGTTTGTTTATTTTGGTTTAAATTTTCTAAACAAACAAATAAATAAAAATCTCATGTCATTTACTGCAGCCTGCGTGCATGGGAACTGGATGTACATGCTCATTCTGCATTACATAAGCCCCAATTCCACGAAGCAGTCTGGCTTAGATCAGTACGGTTTGGTACGGGTTGGATGCCTTCTTGCGTCAGTTATATTATACTGTGAGACTATTGCATTGCGACACAGTGTACCCTGCTAATGAATCCAATGAAGAAAAAAAACACGACATAGTAAACAAAGAGCACTGATGGAAGACATCCAGCACTTTGTCATCTTTGTGATTGGCATGTGGCTCTTTGTTACAAAAGACAATCAAGCTTTAGTTTCAGAGAAGACTGTGTGCTACCAAGAGACATACAGCAGCCACTGTCACACAGGAAGTGATGATTCTTTCAACCAATCAATGGACTGCAGTGTTTCTAGCTCCACCTTATGGGATCAGATCGGTTTAGTCTGGCACCCCAACAGAAGGGTACCACAAAGTGGGACAGTTCTTGGTTATTTGGGCATTTTCCAGGATTAGCCAGTGGAGATGGCATAGAATGTGAGCTGTACTTAGATGAACTGAATTGAAGCATGGTGGAAACTGAAGCATGGTGGAAACGTGACTAAAGTATTCAGCACTTGGGACAGCAGACTCTGAGAGACACCGACACCAACTGCGCTGCAATAAGATGCATTGTTACATAGAGATTTCCATTGGAGATGTAGCATAGCCCCTTTTTATGCCTAGCTCCAAATCTGCCCTTAGGTCACCCAGCAGCTCAAAAATGGCATGGTTGGACTGGCAATATGTCTCTACTATTTTTTTATCTGACAGTCCGAATATGTTGATACACACACAGAAGATTATCTTCGTCCGTCATGTGTCATTGCACCTCTTCCTCCTTCTGGCAACAATGACGCTGTGCCAGTTCGCATCTGTCGGTTTTAGGTTTGATAAATCACTCTGCAGGTGCTAAATGTTTACATTTGCATCTCCTCCCAGAATTCTGTGCATTCAAACAACCTGCATAGATTCAGTACTCGTGAAGTCAAACACGCTAGATTGGCTGTGCTTGCTTTTGCTCATTTGACAGACACAATTAACGATGCACCAAGTTGCATGTACTGTCAAGTTATTATACACACAAACCTTCAGTAGATCAGGCCCTCAGTGTGACTTCAAAGTTTATCTGCTCTTCCGCTTGCTGTAACTGTTTATTTAATTTAATTAATTTATTTATTTTAATTTCCCATACATAATTAGAACATTTCTTTCATGCTTTGTGGCTGGACTTTGTGGCGCTTTTGTGGCTCATCATTCTAAACTGTAGATTTGACATTCTATAGCAGTGACGGCTGCTGGTCACTCAAGGAGGGGAAGCTCATTTTTTTCCAGCCTACATCATAAATTTGTTTATTTATTTAAACGTAAATTCAACCCTCTGTTCCTTTTCAAGAAAATGATCTGTGACCTTGTTGTACCACCCAGGTGTTTTTTCCAGGGATGTTACCAGTGTTCTCTCAACGCTCATTGTCTTTAAAAAAAGTAAAGTCGCTGGGGATCGATAAAGCCTCCGGATCAGTCCAGAACAACTGAGAAGATGCTCCGGTGGAGGGTTATATTTCAAGATCGCTGACTGGCTCATTTCACTGTCAATCCAAAAGGGATTCAGCCTCAGACAGATCATCCAATCATCATGTAGAAGCCCAGCGTCCAGGCCAGCCCACTGCCTCATAGACCCCCAGAGACGCTGAGCGTCCGATGTACAGGACAAAGCCCAGTGTTTATCCAATGACCGTCCAATTTCCACAGTGGAACAACCCACTCTACCCTTCCCTGCTGAAGTCAGAAGACGCTCAGCGTCCCACTATGTTAAAGTGCTGAGACGCTGCGGGGATGAATTAGAAGGAGGTGGAGCCAGTTACCTGTGATAGGTAGCTATGTGTGTTTTAAATCACATCTTGCGGGATGTGCAGGAGTTTTGGTTCATGTCGGTGAGTTTTGTTTGCATTCACTTTTTTGTTTTGGAGATGAAGTTATCCTTGGGCAGCAGTGCAAAATAAACACACAGCTCACACATCAGAGTGGAAACCAAAAATGCACGCCTGGAAACAGGAGGAAAAAAAGGTTTTTAAATAGGAAATGTTGCAAAGCACCTCCGATATCCTGGCATATCTTTTCTTTTCCTAAGATGAAGTCCTCCAGAGGTGACTCTGAGAACTGCAGGTGAACCGTGGGGTCACTCCAGGTCACACGCTGAGTGTTTTTAATGCTCACACTCTGCCTCTGATTAAGCAGCAGTGTGTGGACATCCCTGACTAAGATAAACACGGTCTGACCGCCGGACTCGAGGGTTTCATAGATTTACAGTCTGCCTGCTCGCACCATGCGACCACTGGCTGTTGTTTTTCCTTATTTTCTTACCTGTGTTCATTAATATTTCCTTGTTTCCACAATGAAAGCTTCAGCAGGACATATCTCTCTTTCCCTGCCAACACCTGGAAACGGAGCGCGCTCACTGCAGTCCATTAATTAACATGCAGCAGAAACATTATCTCAGCGCTCCAGCACAAACCAAACAGGAAACCACATTCCTGCTCCAAAACATTTATAAACCACCTCTTCAAGGTTAGCCTAACAATGTAGAGCTATGTTGCCATCCTGTGGAGTTCAGAGGAGGAAAACACACACACTCACACACACACTCACACTCACACACACACCAGAGTGCATCTGTTAATGCTGAACTGAAGTGATCTTCCATCACAGCTATGTGTGCATACAAGAGGCATCTCGTGCTTTTCAACCTGCTGCATTCAAACCAAGATGTCAAGCCGAGAGATTGTGCTGCCACAGACTGAGCTTTTCAAACAGAATACCAGAGAGAGTGTGTGTGGAGAGAGCATCCGACGTAGCATCTGATACGGTCTGACAAACATGTAGAGAGGCTATCTGCTGGGTTTAGAAAGGCTTTAATGATCTGAGAGTGAAGTGTGAGATTCCTTCCAATTTAGTGAATCAGTGCAGCAACAATAAGCTGCTGCTCTCCCTCTCCGCTCACTTCTGTTCACTCACATCGGGTCCAAATGGAGAGCGTGTCAGATATCTCTGTCTGCCATTCTTCTGTCGCTCCATCACATGACTGAGCTCCTTCTCATAAAGATGATCCACATTGTCTGCTTTCAAGACTTTTCTTGCTTCTGACTGAGCTGAAGGCAGATACAAAGTGGGTTAGCAGTGTTTCTGCAGAGGCCTCACTGTAAATATTCTTTTTTTATGATCAGCACCAGCTCGATTCCTTTCACCTGCTCTGCTCTGTAGCATGAATCCACTGAGACTGGCATTTAGAAAAGACCACACATCCAAACACAGAACCATCTGCATGTCCTGATATCGACAGTGCTATGTGACAGGAAAAAACAGGTTTTCATAAAGTGTGTAAACATGAAGAGAGGAACAAACAGCATCGGGCTGAACCTGTGACATCTGTGTACCATATTTTCCACACTATAAGGTGCATCTAAAAGCCTTCAGTTTTCTCAAAAGCCGACAGTGCGCCTTATAATCCGATGTGCCTTATATATAGATTAAGTAAGGATTAAACTCCTCGGAAGCGTGCGTTAGACCGTTCTAAGGCACTCCGTGGAGTAACACCACTCTGCTGTGCGTCGTGGTGTTCCCACTCCACGTCGTGCCTTAGGTCTAACGCACGCTTCCAAAGAGTTTAATCTGCTTATACCTTGGTACCACAAACTGTAAACTTTAAAAGAAATAATAAATAATTGCTGTAAACTTGCTAAATGTGCTCAAATATAGGAACTATTCCCAGTTTGAGGCTGCACTGATGCGTAAAACTCTCTTAGAATAGTATTTAGTTCAGCAGCTGACAAATTCAACTCAGCATCTCTTCCTTACGACATTAAATACTCTCTTAAAATTGTAACAGCCCATTTTGTATTTTTTTGTGTTCTCTTCATCTTTTTCGTTTCAATCTTGTCGTGCTCTTCTGATGTTACCTGCTTGTAACGTTGCCTAGCTTGTTCTGTTTTTGTTTCCTCTTCTTCCCATTCATCATATTTTTGTTTGGTCCAAAAATGGTGAAATTGACTTTAAAATCTATAGAGCTCTTGTGTTATCCTCACCCATTGAAATGTGTGTGACGTGTTGCTATGGTAACACGCACAGCGGAGTGATACAATGGTGATTTAACTTGCGGAACTGTCAACTGGTGTGCATTAGACCAATCTGAAGCACACCAGTTGACATTGGAATTCTCACTGACCATGGTATAACATTGATTAATCTTGGCTGCTGTAGTCAGGGGCATCGCCGAAGTAACAGTGGTAAGAACTGGTAAAAAGGAATTCTGCTAAGTGCTAACGACTGGCCCAGGCTTCTTCTCTTGTTTATTGTCAGAGCAATACAGCGCCCCCCAAAGCTCTGGCATGTGAACTGATCTCTGACAACGTCTTTTGTGGACGGCAGACACGGCTTGGTCTTTACAGCGCACTTTTTTTTTTAAAATGGCACAGAAAATTGTCGGATTGGAAAATGTGCAGCTCTGTGTGGATGTAGCCTGAGTTTGACTGACTTATCTGACTGTTTTGACGACATTCCCTTCAGCCCAGCTCCATCTAGTGGATGCATAACGCAACCCCAGCCACTACTGTAGCTTCTACTCTATGCGCCTTATAATGCGGTGCGCCCTATGTATGAAAACAGTTTTCAAATAGGCCATTCATTGAAGGTGCACCTTATACTCCAAGGCGCCTTATAGTGCGGAAAACACGGTACACAAAATGCTCTTCCTCACTGTCTTCTGCTTAGATCATCCAGGTCTCCACGAAACATCAGCCCAGCCCCACAGAGAACAAATTCCAGTCTAAAGTAGATTTGTACTGCACACTTAACCAAACCAAGGCAGTTATGGTCTGTTGGTAAGTTAATAATGAAAACAGCACAGGGATTTTTTTATTTTTTTTTCCACAACTCAGACATTTCAATAACCACAAGACCCTCACATTGGCCCTATGTTAGAAATACATATGGTCGACAGTCAAATCCTTTTCTCCAGCCTGCAATAATGATGTGTGTAGATTTTAAATTCTGATTCTGAGGCAAAAAAAAAAGAAGAAGAAAATTGTACGATCCTTTACTGAGGCCTTGTACACAAGTATTTCCAATTGCCAGACACTCACAGTGGACCCCCATCATTCAGCTATGAGGTTTGAGAACCAATAACTCTGTCCCCCAGTGTTCATATGAAACCATGAACCAGAGTTATCTGAAATCTTCTCTTTAGCCGTAGTTTTCAGAAAACATTGATTTTAGTGATGTAAGACTGCAGTTTTGTGTGGATGAAAGGACTTAAGTTATAATAACTTGTGTGGTTTCCCAGATACCTGGGAATGGCCTGCGTCAGTGCTGATGTTTAAAACAAAAGAGGCGTTAACAAGCCAAGGTTAAATTCTATTAACGATGGATGGAGGGACAGGCTGATATCTATTCTTAGCTCCCACTGTGGTTCCAGAATCCCTGCTTCCTTTTGCTCAGCTTGCTGGGAACATTGGGCCTAGTGCAAATTAGCATCAACATGCTACAGGATGCTAGCAGCTCATCTTGTGTGTAAACAATATGACAATGGTTACACAAAAGATCCCCAAACACTCATATAAAAATGTAGAAACAACACTGCAAATGTAACCAGTTTGGTGTCAGCGGGCCAAATAATGAGCCATAGAAAGGAGTGACCAGAGGTCTAAAAAGGGAAGCAAAACACATAGAAACAAAGGGACAAGAGAAGAGAGCTACTGCAACAAGCAGCTGCCAGTGGTGCCAACTCCTCAGCATCGGAAGTTGCTAGAGGCCCACCCAAAAGTAGCTAGAAGTCGCCAGATTTTTTTTTCTGTGTGTGTGGGGGGGGGGAGTAGGCTGAACCTGTGGCTGCCTACCAGTCAACTGTATGCAGCCACACGCACTTTGCATGGCGCACAGAGAGAAGGACACGACAGAAAGAAGCCTCCGATCACCAAAAAAGTTGCTGGAGTTGTCGCTAGTCACTTTTCTCTTCTTTTCTCGCTAGGGGGTCCAGAAAGTCGCTAAAAATATTGACAAAATCGCTAAGTTGGCAACACTTGCAGCTGCTTGAACGGCGCTTTGCAGCGTAGCTAAATGAAGACTTTTGTTCACAAATGTCCTGTGGTTATCTGAAATCTAGATAGACTGGTAGGTTTTTATTAACCCACTGGTCCATTCACCAACTGTAATCCAGCAGAAGTTGTGTTCAAACCTGAAATTACGAGATGTTTCCTCTAAGGCCCATATATCCTCAAAGTTAAAAATGGATTTGGATACAGACAGAGCCTTCTGTCCATGCTCTGAGTTCATTTTGTCAGTATGTTTCCATAAAGCTTACGGATATGAACGGAGCACCAGACAACTTAGGGGGCAGTGTTGCTGTTCTACTAATACGTAGCTCTAGTAAGAGACGGAGAAGAAATACCAAAGGTGGAACTTTTTGAAGATGTATACCTGATGGATTTAATGGCCTTACCTACCATCGCCTCTTACAGCCTGCCTCCATTTTTGTCTTTAATTCAAGAAGTATATAAGCGACACCTCCTCCGTAATTGCCATGTTTATTTTTGAGTTTGTTGTTGTTGTCATAAACTTTTGGCTCTGAGCTGCCCCCCTCCGGTGGATGGATTGGTTAACAGCAATGCCAACATAAAGGACGCATGGAAGTATGAGAGCATTGACTGTAAAATAATGTTTTTCATAAGTAAAGAGAGGAAAAAATGGGCCTTTACTCTCAGTGAATCACAGCAACTAACAAAAATACCAGAACTGTCAAAATAAAGTATTTGCAAAGAAAAGTGGAGGAGAACTTTTTCATCTCAGCATGTGACAAGTTTTATAATGAAACAAAAAACGACTCACAGTGTTGTCAGCAATGCATGGATTTTTATCATAGGGACTTTTTGAGTCACCTCATGTGACATCCAATCACTCATATCTCTTACAGGCTAACTGTGTTATATGACTTTCAGTTACTGTCATGTCTCTGAAATTTACCTCAACATGTTTACAGACTGAAGTGCACAGTAGCCTGAGATCAGCATCTTTAAACCATCCTCTGAAGCGAGCGACTACAGAATTTCAGCTATTTGAATAATATGAATGTTAAAGGATCACAGTGTTTGAGGAAATACTGCTCATACATATTTTGTGGTTGATCTTCTTTATCCTCTGTGATGCAGTGGAGGATTCTTGTAAAGTGATGAACACTTGAAAGTTCCTGTCTTGTCTAAGTATGCATCAGCATTGTGTCTATTAAAGCCGGCAGCTGAGGATCTCTGAAGCAGATGTTTGTTCTATTTTTAACCTTTAGAAAATCAAGAGGCATGAACATTCATCTTCCCTGCCTCTTCTCGTGGCTTTAATTGAGACAAATATTAAAAGAATTAGATTCATGTCTTTTCATAATGAACAAGTGTCATTAGCACACCATGAGAATAATGATTAGAGAGTCCACTGGTGACACCGCACTGAGTGTTATTTAGTTTTGATTAAAAGCTGACTTACAAGAGCAGAATTTTCCACGTTTAATTTTCACTCTGAATTATGGCCACTTTTCTCTGTGATGACAAAGTCAAATCTATTTGACGGAAGGTCAGTTACAGCCATTTCACCACATTCCTACTATCCACCACCACAAAGAAGACCTTAATTAGAAAATATGAAAGCATCGTGTGACAGCATCGATAGCGGATACAGCATCATCTCTTCCAGTGTGGAGTCAGTCATAAAGACATGTCCTGTGTGTTTCCCTGCTGAGGCTGATGGGATGTAAAACCAGCAAACAGTGTTTACATCAGGAGATAAGATGATCCAACAGGCCTGGCTCAGGGACCAGAATATGGTGTGTCCATCGCTTTGGTCCCCATGGACTACTGTCAGTGATATGGAGGATTTTCGTGTGCATGTGTGAGTGTACATGTGTCTGTTTAACATTTTGGGCTCCAATTTCGTGGCGCAGCGCAGGAGGCACAAGCCTGGCGCACCCTGCACAGTATTAATTTCGTGCAGCGTACCGCTGTGCGCTGCCAATTTGACAATTTAGTAGACCGTCTGCGCAGAGATGGGTGTGACAGCGCGCCAGGGGGAGTTGACGGCGCACCATGGGGAGGAGTCAGCAGATTCATGTAACAATTTTGTGCCAAAAACAGTGCAGAAAGTGCGCTGGAAGCTCGCCAGCTCCAACCTGGTCTATTCTCGGCGCAAAGCGGAGCGCAGCCCACGCAGCTGTAATTTGGTGACAGGCGCACATGTGCGCACATGTCAACAAAGCCTCAGAGGCAGGTTTCCAGAGTGTCAGCCACATTTTAATGCAATAAATAAGGAGGATGAGGCGTAGACACTGGGAGAGTATACAGTGAATCACCAAAGGTTCTGCTATTTGGCGATGACAAACCAGGAGTGCAGGTGGATCAAAAGTATTCTGAATGGATAAACCAGCTGTGTAACTGTCTCTTCATTTTGGTCTCGTATTAATGACAAAGGAACAGATTAAATCTGACTCGCTGTCCATTCTCCTGCTGCAGGGACAGCAGCTCTGACCGTCTCCGCTACCGGGTCTTTCCAGCACACTGTTTCCGTGGTGCTGGGGATCACCCAGACCAATCAGATGCTGCGCCTCGGCTGAAGCGCGTTTAAAGGCAAGGAGAGGCGCTCATTTGATTGATGAAGACAGCGCTCGGCTGTGTTAAACCCACTCACGGCTTTTCTCCTCCCTCTCTGCCATTTGCGCGGAGGGAGGCGTGGACGCGCAGCTCTGCGCTCCTCTGCGCTCCTCTGCGCTTTGACTGCGCCTCTCTTGGCACTGCAGGAAACTTGCAAAGTGCGCCGCTCACACCCTGTCCGCGCGGTGAAGGACAGGGTGGACTTTGGCTGGATAAAAGCTGACCCCTGCAGGCATACATATTCACACTCTCATTCCCTCTGATTCAGTAACTGAAGTGTCACGTCTGTGTCAGCTGACTAACCATGTATTTCATGAAAGGAGCCAGTTCAGGGTTTGAAATGCAAGTCAAACCCTAACTTTGCTCTTCCTTGTTTGGTTGAGAAAAAACAAGTTTTTGAAAAACAAATCCTTTTTTTTGCCGTAGTGTAGAAAGAGTCAGAATATGTTGAAGCAAAGGCCAGTGGAGCCAGTTTTGGATTCCTTTCAGCTAAGCGTTGCTCAGACATCCGTTCAGGTTTTAAACTATTATCAAAGTCAAATCTGTTCAAGTGTTGCTTCCTGAAAAGACTTAATTGGATTCTGCATCTGTATGATTTGGAGCCATCCTCTGACTGCACTCGATCCTGGCACCTCAGTGGCCCGTTGTGTCCGTGGATCACACACTCAGCTTTGAATCAGCATCAAAGAGCACAATCTTGCTGTGTAAAAGTCAAAGTGTTTCAAAGAGAGCTGCTTTCCATGTGCCATATGGAAAGATGATGGAAGTGGCTTTTCTGTTGGCAGGAAGCACCGTCGAAGAAAGCAGGGCTCATTTTAACAATGGTTTACCATGCGAGCCACATCAAACCCAGATCTGTGTTTCAGTCCTCTCTGTGCTGCCAAGCTGGCACTTACACACATCATTGTAGTACGTCTGTGCATCAGAAAGAGTCGCCTTTTAGTGACCCACATCAAAGCAGACCTGCTCCTCTTCTCCAGAAACCAAGGAGTTTTAATGACAACTTGCTTGGCAGTGTGGCACAGTTCCACCTTCAGACTCTGTGATTACTAAAAGTAGAGACAGAGCTCCAAGGCTCCAGCCTCTGCCAACCCCACAGGCTCCTCTCTGAGCACTGTTCGCCGTATCACACAGACCCCTCATTTCAGATTCACATCAAAGTTCAGCAGTCCCTGCCCCGACACCCCAACACCCCGACACCCCCACCCCTCCAGGGGACAAGGGTTTCACTGTGGTGACTTTTGAATTAGTCGTGGTTTGGATGAAGACCTTTATCAAACACGTTTGAACCACTGAGTAGACATTTGAACCAGATCAAAAAGGACTCACTGCTGACTTGGTGCCATTAAGCTCACTGGATCACACACTTTCACCGTCGACGCAGAAATAAAAGCTCACCCTGACTCAGAAAAAAGCTGTCCACATCTGCGTGAGTGAATACTTTTTACACTTGCACAAAGAAAGGTCAACATATGCTGATAGAAATGTTACAACTGTTGTTAAATAAACAAAGGTTTGCATTAAATTACTTTGGAAAACGCATTTGAGAAAATTCGAAGACTTTCTCTTAAAAAAAAAAAAAAAAAGAAACACATTCATTTTTTAATTTAGTTTCTTTATAAGTGTTTCCTCGTTTCTTAATTATCCTAAAATGCTGACTCAGCATTTCTGACTTTACCCTTCTTCTTCTGCTTCTTCTTACCTCCTGTATGTTATTCTTTTTGGTACTCCTTCTTTAAATTTAGTACGATTTTTTAAATGTTCAAGATTTTAAGCATTTATGTCCTTTAGGAGATGATTGCAATGACTTTCTTTGTCACTAACCCTTAAATATTTTTGATTTATTCAAATTTTTTCGGGCAAAATTTGCCACTTTGACGGCCTGAAATTCCTCCAACTTTGCAATGCTAAATTTTCAGCACACCTCCACCTTTGATTGAAAACATTCACTAATTTTTCAGCTATTCCTGTATGATGTAACCTTTTGATATACTTTACTGTTTTTGAGATATCTATGGTGGCCCTGAGAGCTCACAGGGCTGCTACTTAAGAAATTACATGCAAAAAGATAAAATACAAGCAAATTCAGAAAACATCTTCATCAATGTGACAACACATGCACACCCTTTAAAAAAAAAACTGCAAACCCCACAACACATTAGAAAAACATGCTGCAAATGCACTGCAACACAACAGAAGTGTTTCCAGAGGACACTTTAAAGTAATGCACATGTTGTTGCTGGGGCTAATATCTGAATCATGTGATGATAGTGTTAAATAAATCACAAAAACATACTTTTTACCTCATTTCCCAAATCAACTGACGGAAAGAAAACCATAGTAGAGCTGTGACTGAATATCAGCATCAACAACAAGTGGGTCGGGACATGTGCATCCCTTTGAAGTGTCCTCTGGAAAGACATTTTCTGATGCATTTGCAGGGCGTTTTCTAAATGCTGCACACGTGTTGTCACATTGATGAGGATAATTTCTCAATCTGCTTGTGTTTTCTTAAGTTGCAGCGCTGTGAGCTCTCAGGGCCACCGTAGATATCACTGTTTAAGCAGCACAAACTTTAACAAAAATTGCAGCTCTTACAGTGCTCTGTTTCCCCGCTTCAAGCACTTAAAAAAAAAAAAAAGTGTTCATCTTCAGCATTAAAACACATTTGCTGCAAGGAAATGCAACTTCTCTAGTTGTTCTTTTGTTTGCAACAAGTTCTCTAAATCTGTTTTGCCTCAGAGCCCTAATTTACCAGGATAGACTTTTCTGGGACAAAACAACAGGACTCGTCACACTCAGGGGCTGCAGGAAGAAGACTCTGAGATTTCCAAGGTTTGAATCCAAAGGAGGGAGGAGTGTCAC
Source organism: Halichoeres trimaculatus (assembly GCF_033239565.1). NCBI lineage: Eukaryota > Metazoa > Chordata > Actinopteri > Labriformes > Labridae > Halichoeres > Halichoeres trimaculatus. The sequence goes on from NW_027437180.1 coordinate 2,248,471, forward strand.
TACATATCATAAAGTCACAGGGCTCCAATTTCGTAGACCAGGCGCAGGCACAGGCGCAGGCGCAGGCGCCGGCCTTCGCCACGCGGACAGGGCGTGACCAGCACACTTTGCAAGTTTCCTGCAGTGCCAAGAGAGGCGCAGTCAAGGCGCAGAGAGGCGCAGAGGTGCGCGTCCATGCCTCCATCGGCGCAGATGGCAGAGAGGGAAGAGAAAAGCCATGAGTGGGTTTAACCCAGCCGAGCACTGTCTTCACCAATTAAATGACCGCCTCTTTCCTTTGAATTAAATGAAATGATAGAAGCCAGATATATACTCAGTATCAGATGTTAAGGCTGTTTATTGTTTAATTGTAAGATGTGCATCAAACTTCCAGCTGCCGTCAGGTTAACTTTCCATTATGACAAACAGCTTTAATCTGACATCAGATGTGACGGGACAGTTAATATAGATATAAATGTATATGCTGGTTCAGACAGTTACATTAAATAGTGATTACTGTGATTGTTTACTGCATTAAAATGTGCCTGACACTCTGGAAACCTGCCTCTGAGGCTTTGTTGACATGAGCGCACATGTGCCCCTGTCACCAAATTACAGCTGCGGAGGGTGCACTCTACTTTGCGCCGAGGATAGACCAGGTTGGAGCTGGCGAGCTTTTAGCGCACTTTCTGCACTGTTTTCGGTGCAAAATTGTCTCTGCGCCAACATGAATCTGCTGACACCTCCCCCTGGCGCGCTGTCACACCCATCTCTGTGCAGACGGTCTACCAAATTGTCAAAGGGACGGTGCACCTAGCAAAATTAACACTGCGCGGGTTGCAGGAATACAGAGGAAACATCCACAGACACTGGACATCAAGATGCTGAGTGTTACTACTGCCACGACTGTTGTTGTTGCTGTTACAGGACACTCCAGAATTCAGAAGAGCAGGGAAATCTGTGTGATGAGTTATACAGACGGCTTGAGAGCCAGCAGTGTCCTCAGACAAATCCTGAAGAGTGTCTGTAACCAAGTTCCACTCGTGGCAGCAGTAACACTCAGCATCCATGGGCATTGAGTCACAGCTCAGACATTTACACCACAGAGTATTTCTGACTCTATCTTGATGTCCAGTGTCCGTGGATGTTTCCTCTGTATTACTTTCAGTCGCCATCTGTAGCAGCTCCTCTTCTGTGTGCTCCGGTTCATACAGGTATCCTTTTGGTTCCAAAGTGAATGGAACTTAATCGTCGCTGTCATAGTCACTCATTTTGAATTTCCTACGCTGTCTCACAATCCTTAGAGTACAAACAAAATAATTACGATACTTGATCAAACTTACACGAGGCTTAAACCAGCGCTCGAAGCATAGCTTGTTTACATTCCCTACAGCTAGAAGGAGGAGGGGGGACGGAGCGCACTAGCGCTGGGCGGAAGGACACATGACCAGTTAGTTAGGTCCAGATAAATTTTTATATTTCCGAAGACTTAATGCACTTAAAAAATATTTTATGTATCGTACTCTTAAATTGCGGTATTACTTTTTGATTTTAGTTCTTGTAGGCAGAGAAAATAGCCTTTGAATTTGGTACCGTCTCCCCCTGTTAGTGTCTATTTCCTCATCACCAGCGATTACAGTCTGTGTCTTACTGAGGGAGAGGAGACAACTTTCTACTGTATCTTATGTCCTTAGTGGTCACATAGAGCTCATACAACCCCACTTCAAAAAAACTGAACTATCTCTTTAACATACCTTTAGATAATCCACTGCAGATTTTCAATGTAGATCATGTCTGGGGATTGACCAGGCCCCTCTAAGACCTGGATCCTGTGCTCCTGCAGCCCAGTTCTCCTGGCCCCGAACGTGTGATAAGAGTCATTATTTTGTTAAAACATCCAGTTTGGACCTGGACAGAACTCAGCATGTGCAGAAGGGAGCATGTGGGTTTGGAGGTTGGCACAGTGCACGTCAGAGTTCGACGTGACAGTAGTAGATAAAGCTTGGCCTGGTCTTCAGCGTCCCCTCACATCAGCAGGAGGAAGATGAAGCTGGGAACTGGACTCATCTGACCAGAAACTCTTCTTCTAGTTCCTGGCTGTCCAGTTCTTGTGTGCTTGGGGCTTCCCTCTGTGTCTCAGTGATCAGGGGTTTGATCTGGCCCTGATCTAAAGTTGGTCACACACAGTGCGGGACTGAACACTGGACCCCAGTTTAACTTGATCACTATTGCTATTGACCAGGTTGGGGTCATTTCTTGACCGTCCTTGGACGCCTATATCTCTGTTTGTTTTCCAAATGTTGGCTGTTCTGTTTTTCTGCAGAGTGGATCAAACTGCTGCACTTCCTGGCTCTGGCAGGAGCTGAACCCTTCCTAGCTGAGAAACTGTCTCTTCAGGTGCTAACTTTCTTGTTTTAAACATTTTTGTTCCTGGAAAACTTTCAATGAGCTGGCTTTACATAGACACGAAGCACGGCAACAGAACTGTCTCTTTTGTTGTTGTTGGTGGTGTTGTTTTAGAAAAAGGCTGACCTTCATTCGTGGATCACTGAGACCAAAATGACCCAAATCTCAAAGTTTCTGATGTCTTTTTACAGAACCAGTCAAACTGACGTTTTTAATATTTTTCTATTGATTTGTTTAGTGTTTGTAATAAAAGAAATTGCATTTGAAGTCCTGAGAGTGATTCTTAATGCAACATTTTACAAATGCATAAGGTGTCTGAAACACCTTTTTCCACCACAGCATGTTCACAGTGATGTTCAGACTGTCAGAAACAAAGCAGACATGGTCACATTTGGAAAAAAAAAAAAAAAAATCAGATTCAGGTCACTTTGAACTACAGTGTGAACATAGCTGGGGTTGTCACCTGAAGGTTGCTGCTTGGTTTGAACAGACCACTGCAGAATAACTGCGCTATGTGGGGTGAAATAAACATCATCACAAACAGATAAACCTGAGAAATAGAATTTGGTAATAACCAATTTAAGTGTTGATGATCCTTTTTTAAATTGTCCATGTGAACATATGAATATGTGAAGGAGAAACTAATTCACACTGCAAAAACCTGTAGTCTTATCAAGTGTTTTTGTCTTATTTTCTGTTAAAAAATGCCTTTTAAGGCTTAATATGAGCCACATTCACCTGACCCATCCAGAAAAAAACAAAAAACAAAAAACAAAAAACTGCCGACCGGATAATAGAAAAGTTACTTATAATAGACGTTATTATAATTTCAAGAAACTTGATGAGTACATTTTTTTCTGACCCCACTGGCAAATTTTCTTATTAATCTTATTAATCTTTTTTATTTATTTATTTTATTTTTTTACCTGTCACATAAATGCAGACCTCATTTTTCTCCTAATAAATTTAAATGAGACATTTGTCTGGACTGGTCCGTAAATGTGGCTAATACCATGTATAGACTGCAAAAAAATGAAATCCCATCTAATGACTTTGTCTTATTTTAGGTAAATTGTCGAATTATACTTGATATTAGCCTCGTTCAACTGTCCTGTTTAAAGTTGATTCAAGACAAAAATGAGGTATGAATTTGCTTTTAACAAAAAAGAAAAAAAAAAGAAAATTTTCCTTGAAATTTTGCTTAAAACTAGAATAATGACTTAATACAACTAACTTTTTTTCTAACTCCATTGGCATCTTTTTTTCCCTTTTTCTTTTTTTTTATTTTTATTTTTTTACTTGTTAAGAAAAATTCCATCCTCATTTTTGTCTTTAAATATCTTAAAGAAGACATTTTTCTGGACTGGTCATGTGAATGTGGCTAATATCATGTACAGACTGCAAAAAAATGAAATCCTATCAAATGACTTTGTCTTATTTTAGGTAAAAAAAAAAAAAAAAAGGTCTAATTATACATGGTATTAGCCTCATTCAACTGTCCTGTTTAAAGTTGATTCAAGACAAAAATGAGGTATGAATTTGCTTTTAACAGATAAAAAAAAATTTTCCTTGAAATTTTTCTTAAACTTACTTACAACTAACTTTTTTTTCTAATTCCATTGGCTGTTTTTCTTTTTTTCCTTTTTCTTTTTTTTAAAACTTGTTAAGAAAAATTAAGACCTCATTTTTGTCTTTCAATATCTCAAAGAAGACGTTTTTCTGGACTGGTCAGGTGAATGTGGCTCATATTAAGTCTAAAAAAACATTTTCCACTGAATATAAGACAAAAACACTTGATAAGATTTAATTATTTTCAGTGTAATAGACACTTTTTACTTAAAACAAAACAAAACAAAAAACCTTTAGTTGAGTTTAGTTGATTTGTTTATTGTTTTATGGACAGATGGTCCTCTTTTATTTACAGTACAGTAGAAGCTGCAGCTTTAGTCTTTAAGGATAATTTCCAGCTGTAGTCCCTGGGCCGTGACAGATAGGCAGCCTAAAATGTAATTATTAGATTTAAATTCACTTCATTTATGGTTACAACAGGCCGGAAACAGGAAAAATAATTGGTACAGCAGCACCTGCAATATAATGATAATAAACTTTATTTATGTAGCACCTTGAAAAACACATCATTTACAAAGTGCTTTGACACATAAAATCATGGCAGAACTCTCTAAGACTCGACTGAAGAAACAACCCTCAACTTCAGTCTTTCATTGAGTGTTTTACTGAACTGAAGGAGGTACTGGGCTCCTCTGTGCAAACACAACAGATACACTGGTTCCTCCCACTGCCAATGACAGTGACAATGAACAGATTGTTGACAATTGTTGTGTATGTGCTGAGAGTTGTCTGGGCAGCAGACTCCTCTGCCCTAGACAAATTTTTCCCATGGGAGACAAATGAAGACATTTTGACTTTGAGTTCCTTCAAACAAAGAGAGATTATTTCTTTCAAATTTAAATGTGTTGATTTGTGTTCTTGTTTGTATCCAGCGATGCTGCAGTTTTGGACAAAGAGGATTTTTTTTTTTTTTTTTTTTTTTAATTAGCGATGAGTTTATTGAACCTTTAACTCAGTGGCTGTATGAATAAACTCCAGTGAGAATCTGGATCTTCCTGAGTAAATGTGGAGCATGAAGCAATGAAAGGGTTTCAAAGAGACTTAGAAGGTTGTTTTTCTAGACGTAAAAATTAATGGATGTATTTTAAATCTTGGTCCTCTGTAGCTTTTCTTTTTGTCCTGATTCTGTGGGGTTGTAATTTGTGTAAGATGAAAAAGGTATTGAAAGCGTTTTGTAAGACACGTATGCAGTCCATTCTCCCTCTGACACGACTCTCCCTGACCTCGCTCCCTCTTTTGTGGGCTACCTTTTGAAAACCTGTGGTGAAATTCTATAACCAGCATACCGATGGTGTATAAAGGAAGAAAGATTTGAATTTTAATGGGATAAATCATTTAATGGTGTTTAATGTTTTCATGGAAGCTTAAAGGATGCGAGGACAGAGCCTTGACTCTGGGAGCTTCCTCCTTTCAGACGTGGCGTACGCTCAGGTCATCAAAAGAAGCTTTGACAGCCAGCTGTTCAGTCGGGTTCAAAGGAAGGAAGAAAGGAGAGTTCAGTCGAGAGAGGGGGAAAATCAGTCACACCCTGTGTGCTGGTGGATATTTTCACTGTTGAATCAACTGTTTGTGGAACTTGTTTTTGTCATGTCTTTCTAAAAACATTTGTTCTCCACAATGACACCATATTTCCAGAGCTGGATTAATGATGGGCATGCTCTCTAGGTGATGGTGAGCTCGCAAAAAAAAAAAAGGTTTATGACACCCAAAATCCAAAATCAATGTTGATACTCTTTGTTTTGTTTTGTTTATACATTTTCATATCACGGTTAATTTTACCAGGATCGAGTCTCATTGATTTTATCAGTTTCTTTCTTTCTTTATTTATTTTTTATCAGAAACTTTGCTCTGAATGTGACCTTCAGGGTTCTGTAATGCGCTTTGCTAGTGCCTGGTTTGTAACAGCCACCCAAATTGTAATTTAAATAAATGTAATAAAACCAAAAATATAATTACTGAACCAAAATATAACACCATTTTGCCCTGAATGTAATGTCTTGTTACTTTCTTATTTTTATTTTTATTTATTTTTTTGTTTTAATATAACATTTCGTGATCAGCACTTTTGTCCATTGACCAGTTTTTTTCATTTCAGCCTTTATTATAATTCTCCCTACATTTCAGGTCATTGTAACAGACTGGGCTCTAACACACCTGTAAATCAAAATGTAGTATTGTTATGTTTTATCAATAACAGCGTTTCATTTGATACTGACATGTTTTTTAAAAAGCAAACGGAGAGGTAAAAATTATTTGAACTGTCTCATTAAGATGATATTGATATATTTTTTCTGTGCACATAATTGCAGAGATTATCAACTCTCTTTTGTGTTGGAAGTAGGATATTGTATTATGGTGCATACTGTTATCACATGTGTTATGTAATATTCATTAATTGAGCGGATTAAGAAAAAAAATGTATTCTTGAAACTGTGAATTTATTTATTATTTATTTATGACGATTGCCTTAAAAAAAACAACAAGAATCAAAAAAAAAAAAAAAAAAAAAACGAATCCAAAAGATAAACCCTACTTAAAAATGGAAAGTATATTTTTCAGTAATCGATTGTGGTAAGATGGCTAAATTATTCTACAAAACAAAACAACATCAACAACAACAACTACAAAAATAAAATAAAATAAAATAAAATAAAAATCCCACAACCAGGGTAAATTTGGCCAATTTCATGACTAGCAGTCAGTAAACATAACCTCTGTTTACAGGGAACACATGAGAAGTGCAAGTGTCCATTAAACCCAGACTGAATAAAATGGTTTACTTTGGTAAAGGGTCAATGTGTAGTCATCTACATGCACCATACAGACTGCTGCTTTAAATCAACTTTAACTTCAAACAGGAGCCAAATATGGTTCTACTCAATCTGAAGAGTGCATACAAACCCACAAAAAGCTACAAAAAATATCTGCAGCTTCAGCCCATTATTTTATTGGTTCATTATATCGTCAGAATTTGGTCCATTGGCTGATATATTTGATTTCCAAGCCAATATTGGCCAATACAGATAACATGCTGATGAAATCATGCATTCCTATTTTGAACCTTTAAAAAATCTCCAATTTCACATTTTGGAAGCAGGAATGGTTTCACCCCTCAGTCTGTGTGTCCTGGATCACGCTGCTGCAGCGCGAGCTTTGTTTGTCCAATCAGTACGTGATGTAGTTTCTACACAGCACACGGAGAGGTGGTCTGCTGCTAAACCTGAGGAACCACCTGCAGGATTTTTTTTTAATTATTTTTTTTTTTCATTTTTTTTACCTTTTTCCCCTGATATGAGAGACTGCAGTGAGGGCAGTGCCTGAGCTGGAGTAAATCTAAATTCTTCTAGCGCTCTGAATAATCTGGAAATACTACAGAAATAATGGCTCGCTGTGTTGGCTGCTGGTCTATAAATTTAAAAGATGAAGAGGTTTGTATTTCTACTGGTGACCTTTAAGGTGTGACTTAAAGTGATTCACGGTCTAAGTCCACAGTTTTAGACAAAGAAACATGCTGCACCACATACACTAACCCTTTTATACAACTGGTGTGTGTGTGTGTGTGTGTGTGTGTGTGTGTGTGTGTGTGTGTGTGTGTGTGTGTGTGTGTGTGTGTGTGTACAGAGGGGATGTTAAGGGAATGAAAGTGTGTGGTTTTTTTTTTTTTTTTTTTCATAAAGAGGAGTCCGTAACTCTTCTCTTTTTCTCCGTCCTCTTATCAGCACTCTTTTTCATGCTTTTCTGAATCTGCCTTTCAAACCAGAAAACCTGCAGCGACATGAACCAACCATCAATGATATTTCATAAAAAACTGAACATTTCCACAGACAGAAACTGTTAGCACGCTGCACAGAAGCTGCTGTTAACCTGAATAAAGCCTGTGTGTGGTGAAGTGGCGTGGACCTGATGATGTTTGAAGAAACGTGGCAGAGGTTAGCAGAAATAGTCGAACTGAATGAATCACCTGAATATTCACAACAAATAAAATAACATCTTTGTGAAGTACAAGAAGAACCTTGAGCTGTGGGTTACAATTGATAGATTCCTTAAATGAATGTTTTCATCAGACTGACTGCATGTGTTTGTGATACGAGTGTTGAACTGAACAAGGACCAAAAAGAGACACCGTGTGAGAGTCTCTGTGAAGTTGGTGTTGGATAGAGTTGTTTGACGGAGAGCGCTTCACCTTATTAAAACCCCTCTGAATCACACCTTCCTCTCTGCGAGAGCACACTCAGCCTGGAGAGGATCTGAGAGGCACGCTCGCTGCTGTTCGCTCAGCCACTTTTTTTTTCCTCCGCTCGCAGAGGAGAAGAGGGAATTTGAGGGTGGGGGTGCTGAAGAAAAAAAAGAAGAGAGGAAAAACTAGGTCACCATTTTTACTACGATCTCTCTTTGCCTTTCATTGTTGCTGAGCAGCTTTACACCCCCTGCTGTGACGTAGAAACCGGGGATTCCTATTGGCCCAGAGCTGGGGGCGACCCGCAGGTGTAGAGGATGTGGGTATTGGATGATTCCGACAGAGAGGACAGGATTGGACGGGAATCGGGAAGAGGATGGGGGGTGTGGTTGCGGAGGAGAGTGAGGCAGGGGTGACGCTCCTCTCCAACTGAGTTTCTAAGGCACCCTGGGGAGAGAGTTGGGGGTGTGGGAGAGGGTGTGTGTACATACGCGCTACCCGGGTAGCAGGAATAGAATCTGGAAGCGTGGGGATGTAGCTTCATTGTGCTGACAGCGGAGACAAAGCATCGGGATGAAAGAAAAACAGAAAGAGAGAAGGAGAGTGGTTGGAGAAAGAAGGAAAAATGAGGATGAGTGGGCCAATCCTGCTTCTGTGAACAGCAGGAGATGTGTGTGTGTGTGAGTGTGTTTGTGTGTGGGTGTGTGTGCAGAATACCATCATCCCAATGGAAGCTGCTCAACATTCACATGGAGCCAGAAACATGCCCCCAAAGCTTTGGCGTCCAAAATGCAGCTCCACAGCGTGATCCATGAAGGAGAGCAGAGTCCGGGCTGAGCCTCTTCAGGCCGGTTTGGAACTCTGAGAGCAGCAGATGTTTGTGATCCACACATCATCCAGAAACATGGCAGCAAAACTGGGCCGCACAGCGTTTTCAGTGTTTGTTCAAACGCAGCCATTTTGCACAGTATTTCCCTATTCGTTGTTGATTCTTGTATTTATTTTATTTCAGTGAATATTCTATTTTTTTTTATTTCTAATTTTTTTTATTTCAAGTTCTTCCTCTTATTTTTATTTTTACCTTTGAATTCTTTACTTTGTTGTAAAGCTGCTTTAACACAAATTTTCCCCCATGGGGGATCAATAGAGTATTCTTCTAAAGCCCACATTTAGCTCTATTACTGCTGAAACCTTCGTTCCTTTACACTCAAACCTTTACAAAATCCAAATACCTTAGTCTTCCTCTGACCCTAAAAAAAACCCATCTCTGCCTTTAATGAAGAAGCCGTATTATCTGACATGATCCTATGAAAATCAGTTCTCATTCTTGGTGCAGCAGGAGGCACAGCACACCCTGTTCTCCCGTCAATAACTGGTTTCATGGATTAACATTTAGGCAGTCGAGGTTGGTCATAATCTGGCTGCAGGAATCTTTCTTCTTCTTCTTCATATTTTTTCTTTATCTATTTATTTATTTATTTCATACTCTTTCTGGAGTCTGTGCATTAAAAATCAGAAACACAGGGAAAATAATTTAAAATCTATGGAACGACTGAGGTTAGGTGACTCTTATTAATGGACATGAAAGATTCCACTATACTCCAAGAAATTTCTAAATTTGTAATTTTTAAAATATTAAAAAATTAAATATTATTCATATTTTTATTATTTGTCTAAAATGTCTGGAGTGGAAACAATGCCGGCAGTGTTCATTCGTACATTTTTTTTTTTTTTTCATTTACATGTTTTATATATTTTTAATCAACTAAAAATCATGTGAAAATGTTCTGTTTATATATATATATATATATATATATATATATATATATACATATATATATATATATATATATATATATATATATATATATATATATATATATATATATATATATATATATGTGTGTATATATATACATATATAAAGTTTTCTGTTATTTGTTTTTGTAGTTAACTGATGTGCAAAAGGTCGTCCAGATTAACGGTTCATGAAGCATTTAAAGAAAGTCAAAACATTAAAATTACCAGAAGCTGAAATGTTACCCTGTTCTTCCTGCTGATTATGTTATCTTTAATTTCTGCAGAATTACTTCATTTCAAATAGTGAATTTGAATTTGAATTCTGGCCTCAACACCAAGCTTCATTACACAAGTTTCTTGTATTCTATTAGTTGGAGTCTGAACTGTCATGTTCAAACACACAAATCTTCCAAAAACAAAAACAGAAGCCATGAAGTGATTGTTTGTGTGGGGAACCATTGCTGTTTTTGTCTGAGGAGTTTGGTCATTTTAAGCCACAGATTTATCAGCTGTTCTGAAATAAAACGTCATGTTTTATTTCCTCTTTTCAACACATTTGTTTTCTTTCTCCGTATAACTTTTGATGCTCTTTGGTCTTTTATTTTAACCTTTTCTCTCTCTCTCTGAAGCCCAAACATTGAGTCCCAAAGACTCTGCTGCTGTACATTTCACCTGAAACTGTAAATGAAATTGTAGAAGCTGTCTCTCATCATACTTCTTGTTTGTTATTCCTGAGCTCTGCAGCGAGATCCCTGTAAACTGCTTTCCCAACACTGGTCTTACTGGGGCTTATGACTATCCCCAGTTCTTCTCTGCACTAATGTGTTAATATTAGTTTTTCTTTGTGTTCATCTCAGGAGGATGGATCCTTAATATAAAAGCGGAGAGGTCACACCTTACTCTGACTGTGGAGCATCAAGCTCTTGATCTTTTCTAGCAGTCTGAGGGAGAAATCAGCGCTGTCAGAGGACTGATCAGTGAAAAGTCGCTGTGGTTAACCCTTTCTTTCTTTCTCTTACTGCAGTGAGTTTGCAGCGTAGCAGCTCAGCGTGGTTCAAACTCCTGAGCAAAGTTACCAAGAAGTTATAAAATGATAATACACTGCAGCAGAAAGTACAGGTGATAAAATGAACTATAAATAAGAATGTCACTGACTTACAAAGCGAGCACATCGGCTGTTTACACAAACCAGACGGTATGTTTAATTCCTCTTTAAAGATTCATAATGTCAGAGAAATAATATATTCCTGCAGCGTCCCCGGAGCGTTCGCCCACTCCTGATACAAAGCGCTTCTTTAAAATAGAACCAAGCTCATTCTATCTGACAGCAGTTATTAATCAGGGAGCTAATTTATTGTTGATATTATTTTACAGGAGTTATTTACGTAATAGATTATTCCTGTGTTTCATCACAGCAGACTCATTCTGCCACAGAGATCCAGCCTCGGTGAGGTGACCAGGAGGATGTGAGAAATGGAGAAGTTCTGTTGTTTGATGCTGTTTTTAGAAAGGGATCACAGGAAGTGCTTCATATGTTTCAAATGGCGGCAGCTTTGAGATGAATCAACTTTCAGTTGAAGAGGAGAAGCAAACACACCCTGATTTTAACCCTTATTTCAGAATCAACTGGCATGAGATCACTTGAAGTGATGACCTGAACTGAGAACAAAAACAGAGAAAAACCCAGAGCATCGTTCACCAAGTAAATATCAGTAAATAATCCCTGCAAATTAAAAACCTTTAAATCTTTCATTCATTCATTTATTTTCCTCAGCTTTTCCATGTTTGGGTCGAAAACCTCTCTCCAGCAGCACCCTCCAGCTCCTCCTGGGGAATCAGGGGTGTTCCTGAGCCAGATGGGATACATAATCCCTCCAGCACGTTCTGGGTCTAGCTCAGAGCCACACATGGAAAACCTCCAAAAAGAGGTGAACAGGAGGATCCAGATCGATCAAGCTACCTGAACCAGGCTCCCTTAGATGGCAAGGTGCAGATATCTGAGCTCCTCGGCCTGTCTCTGAGTCAATCAGCCATGACTTCATTCTTTGGGTCACAAACAGTCTGGCACAATATCTCCTGACCCATGGCCTGGGACCTAACAGTGCTAACCTTCATCCACACCACCTACATACTGGCTGGAGGTCCAGGCCTGAAGACGCCAACAAAATCACATCGTCTGCAAAAAGCAGAAACAATCATAGACCTTCACTCTGCGCCTTGAGATCCTGCCCATGTGCAATAACTGCTTTGCTTTGACATTTCTCACAGTAACCTCTACAAAACAGCTTCAGCTAAAACCTGAGGTTATTTTTAGGAACTCAAAAATCCTTCAAACACTCTTCTGCATCCTTCCAAACTGATTCATGGTCAGGATTATCCAAACCTGCTTAAATGCCGTTATTTAAAAGAGCAAACACACACAGACACACATGAGCACATGTTCGTCCTTCAGTCGACGGGTTTCCCTCTGAAACTCACCCTGGGAATCCTGACAGCCTAATGTGGGTCAGGAGAATAAATCCACTTCATTGAGCTGTTGAATGAGTGAAAAATCTAAATAGAATCTGTTTAATAACCCTGACAAGGAGGAAAACTGTCAGAGATATAGAGGTGGCAGCAGCATTAACCTTATTAACCAGTGTGACAAGCTAGCTCAGCGCACAAGCTCCTCGCTGCTGCTACCACCACCTCCACCGCCACCTCCACTGCCGCCTCACTGCTCTGAGTACCAAGAAACGGACGCCACAGCATTTAGTCTGCTGGTCGTGTGCTCTTTGACACACATGCCAAGACCATGCTAATCCTGTTAGCTCGGCAGCCTGCTGCCTCACGCAGGCACACACACCCACTCTGCACACTCATTCTGGAGCTGTCTGTAGACGTGAACTGGCTAAGCGTCACGCAAGACACAGGAGAAGGTGTTTTCTTTGCTTTGACTGTGGAGGACATGAGGAGGGGGACACACTGTTTGACCTCTAGAGATGAGGACTGAGGAGCTGAGTCAGCTATCATTTAAACATAAAACTGCAGCTAACATGTCATCAAGTGTCTGTTTAAAATCAACATAACGTCAACAGGTTGAGCTTTTTGTGTCTGATGCAGATTTTACAGAGTAAACTGAAAACTTCAGTATTTTTATAAAAGCACTGCCTCCTTGAGGCTTGAGGTTACATTTTGGTCCTTTTTAAAATGGTGGCTGTAATAAATGTAAAGTAACAACAAGAAAAGCTGCTTTTGATATGCCACTGATCGCTTATCGCCACCTACCATTTCTCAGTGACACCTGCCAGTCGCTCAATGACACCCAATAATCACTTAGTGACACCTACCAATTGCACAGTGGCACCAGCCAACTCTCAGCGACACCTGCCGATTGCTCAGTGACACCTGCCGATTGCGCAGTGACACCTGCCGATTGCTCAATGGCACGTAACAATTGTACAGTGACACCTGCCAATGGAAAAGTGACACCTGCCAATCTGTTTGCTACACCTAAGCAGCAACATCTGTCACTGATCATTTGTCAGGTGTCACTAAGGGATTGGCAGGTGCCACTAAGCAAGCTAATAGAAAGTGTCCATGGGACTAACCCCCAAGATAAATGTATAACTAAATATATAAATAAATAAATATATAAATAAATAAATAAATAAATAAATAAATAAATAAATAAATAAAATCAAAAATAATACCGTAGCTTTCTTTCTGAAAAAAAGAGTATTTTTCTTGTTGATTAAAAGCATCATTACTTTAAACTTTACTAAAAAGTTGCCAAAACCACTCAATTTATCAATTTTAATACAAAAAATTAATTCATAAATAAATAAATAAAAATAAAAAATAATACCGTAGCTTTTTTTTTTTTTTAAAAGAAGGATTTTTCTTGTTGATTAAAAGCATTATTACTATAAACTTTACTAAAAAAGTTGCCAAAACCACCCAATTTATCAATTTTAATACAATACATAAATAAATAAAGAAAGACAAATAAAAATAATACTGTAGCTTTTTTTTTTTTTTTTTTTACAAAAAAGAGTATTTTTCTTGTTGATTATAAGCATTAATACTATAAACTTTACTAAAAAGTTGCCAAAACCACACAATGAATCAATTTTACAAGAATAAATAAATAAATGAATAAAAAAATAAATAAATAAATAAATAAATTAAATAGAACTGTAGCTCTTAAAAAGGAGTATTTTCTAGTTGATTAAAAAACATAATTACTAAAAACTTTACTAAAAAGTTGCCAAAACCACCCAATTTATCAATTTTAATACAAAAAAAATAACATGAACAAAAACTATATATATATATATATATATATATATATATATGTGTGTGTGTGTGTATATATATATATATATGTGTGTGTGTGTATGCATTTGTTAAAGGGTTAACAAAAATCTTCATTAAAAATAAATAAATGAATTTATACATAAATGAATAAATAAATCATTAAATTCTTGGATATTATCTGAAGGGACAGTCTTTACAGGGTTAAAATCCATGATATTTGATGGATAAGACACAGTACTGTACACACTCATTCTGAAGCTGTCTGTGAACATGAACACTTCACAGTGTGTCTTATCTGTGTGTCTGTTATAGTGAAGTTCATAACAGTTTAGTGTATGTTAGAAAACCCACAATGCTCTTTGGTGGTGACAATTTAACAGATTCCATTCAGTGACGTTAAAAAGGTCAAACACATCAGTCGAGGCACTTTGAGATTTCTGTTTGATCAAAATAAGCCAGATGTGATCCCATCTGGTACAGGGTCAGGGATTATTCAGGTTACATCACTGCAGACCCCTCACACCTCAGACTGTTTACCTCCTCATTGTCATAGCATCACAGAACAACATCTCCGGACACAGGACCACTCAGCGGTCGCAGCACATCAGAACAACCACAGCATCATCAAGATCATTTACACTGTTGCTCTAAGGGTTCACGCCCAACCATTTCAGGTTCATCTGACAGAAACCTTTAAACAAGGAGGAGGAAAGGAAAATAAGAAAGTGTTTTCAAACTAGATCTTTTATGATCGTTGTTATTTATGTCAGCATCCTTCGTACCTCCCCTCCTTCTCAAAACAGTCCAGTCTAGGCTTAGTTTGAGGTTTCATTTCTGAACATAGAAAGAAAATCAACCTGAGGTACGAGTTCAATCATGACCAGTGGAACATTATTTTTGAATGTACAGCTTGTTGCATGTTTCTCTGAGCCTACAGGCCCATTATCATGGCTCAGATCCATGTCAGCCTTATCCTGCAGAGAACAAGCGTCACAGAGGACTTCCATCCTAAACAAGGACCTGCAGGTAGCTACGCTGTTAAGAGAAGTAAGAGACCCCACAGAAGAGAAGGGAAGAAGCAAAGAGGTGTAAAGAGAAGAGAGGAGAGGTGGTTAAGCAAGAGGAAAGGAGAGGAAGGAGAGGAGATGAAAGGAGGGTGCCCGTTCCCTGTCTGCACCGTGTCCTGGTTTAACCAGTAAAACCTCATTTGGCCGGAGAACACAGAGCCGCTTTAAACAGGGGAAATTTCTTGTGTTGTAAACATGTCAGAGTAACCCAGGAAAAGAGCAAACCAGATCGTTTTAGCTTCAGATAAATAAGAAGAACTGTTTTCCTGCTTCTCAAACGCTTTCCATCGCTGCGCCTGCCAGACAAACCGCGGGGAGCTCTGTCTTTGAACACAAAGTAATGAAGTCCTTTAAAGCCACCAACATATTCTGTTTGAGAGAATCATGAGAAAATGGTTTTCCTGCATCGAGGTCTCACCACAACAACAGATCTGTGTGTTTATTTCTCCTTCTGAACATTTTAACCATCCTTCCTCAACAAAAACTCGCTTCTCTCCTGTCTGAGAGTGTCCGAGTCAGCAGAGAGGGCTGTAGATGGATGAAAGTCACAGTATTGATCAATAATGAACTCTGCTAAAGTTACAAACAGTTGTACCCCATCCTGTGCTTTGTTCACCTTCCGATTTTTGATTCTACGACTTTATTTCATTGATGCTTTTTTCCAAAGCGATGTACAACACAAGCAATAATTTAGACTGAAGTTAGTGCAACAAAGTGCTTCAAGGTAATTGGCTGCAGGTGCTGCTATCTAATGCCAGAAGAAGTGCTTTTTTTTTCCATCTAAGTCATTGTAGCCACAGTTAACCAAAGCTACAGCTAACTAAAAATCAACAACAGTATAGTTCAACCCTAATTCTACCACTGAGAACAAAGAGAAGAAAGCTCAGATTAAGGGCCAAAGTGCTCCCTGAACAAATGAGTCTTCAGACATCTCTTAGAGTAGAAAGGGACTCTGTGGATCGTATAGAGTTAGGTAATTCATTCACCATTTGGGAACAACAGAGGAGAAGAGTCTGGCTTTAAATGTTCATTTATAATTAATACTCAAACAAACAAATGTTGTCATTAAAATAAGAAATATATCTATCATTACCATAGAAAACATCAATGTATGCAAACATGTAGAAACATTTGCAAATATCTCTTCCGTCTGACTTTAGACACTTCATATTTTTCAATCATAGTTAAATTTTAACAAAACTCAGCAGCTAACATGTTGAGCTGAAGCATATGGGGACAATGTGGAAAGGCTAAAATTTGCAGTTTCTCAAATGTCCACTTGAGCTGGCTCTGGAAGTACAGGAAGTCAGTCACACACACACACACACACACACACACACACACACACACACACACACACACACGCACGCACGCACGCACGCACACACACACACACACACACACACACACACACACACACACACACACACACACACACACACAATTAATTTCCTGAAAAAAGACTAGAGACAAAATTCAGGCTCAGGCTAAATCAACCTAACAGAACCCTTCACTGTAGGTAGATTTAAGGAAGAAATGTAACAACAAAATGTTGTTTTTTTATTATTATTGCTATTAATATCATTTTAATAACTATTATTATATGTATTTTTTATCATTAACAACAACAACAACAACAACAACAACAACAACAACAACAACAACAATAATAATAATAATAATAATAATAATATTTTTTTTTTTATTACATTTTGGGTCAGTTATTATTACATTTACATTTTGTGTGCTACCAAGGCACCATTACCTCAGTGTTGAATCACAATTGTTGGTTTGAAGATCATAGCGATCAGTTTATCTCCATAACCAAGTGACATTAAAAGCAAACTATGCTCAGGCCTCTTTAGAACATTTACTCAGATTAATTCTCTGTCCCAAATCAATCCCAATCGCAAATCTTTGATATTCCTGATTTTTCATTTGCTTTTGAACCCCAGACCAAGTGAACAAGTTGAACAATGATGATGATGTCTACAGACTTTATCAGGAGCCATATTTCCCCCCAAAACGTCGATCACGTGTCACTCAGATTTTAGAATTTTTTCAGGGAATCTGACATCACGATATTAGATAGTTGACGAAAAATATTTTGCCCTCTGCTGAAGAAAAGTGGTCACTTTTTTTTTTCAACTCAGCTTATAAACAAAGACTGAAATGAAGGATTTAATACGGAAAAAAAAAGAAAAAAAAATGATCCAAAGATTGTGACTCAAAAATTGTGGAACAAAATATCTGATTGTTCTGTTAACATTTTTCTTCTCCAAACCTAATTAACATGTCTGTAGATGATGAATGGATTAGGAAGGCTCAGTCTGCTTCCTGTGCACTAAGGCACATTTCATTGCAATTACTTGATTCACAAGTTAAGACGCAATAACTGATTCACACTTTGAATACAGACTAAAGAGCTGTTTTAAAAATGTAAAATCATGGAAACTCAAGAGAATGGTTTCAATTTTTATTTTAAGAGAGTTTTGCTTTGTTAGTGGGTCTGTGTTTTAATTTCTCTGTCTTTTAACAAAACTAACAAACTGTAGTGTTACCAGCTGGCCTGATCTAATCTCTTCAACCTGGCAGACACAAAACTGATGGATAATTATTGAATAAATGTGTTTGAACGTGTTGAAACAACAGCCATTGATCATTAGAAATGCACTGGGTCATTTGTTTAGTCTGCTGACTTTGTTCTGTCTCTGATTAGTACCATGTGTCAAACATGAAGAAGAGGAGAGACAAAGGAAAAAGTCTCCTGACCTTAGATATTCATTTATTACAGGGTCAGCTGGTTGGTCGGTCATAAATGTTTAGGCGTTCCAGCGTCCTCAGAAAACAAAGCTGGAAAACTTTCCAACATCTGCTGCACAGAAAGCAAAGTGTCTATGTGTCAGGAATAATTTATCACACACAGATTCAGGGAACATCATTAATTAAAAACTGGTCTTAATTAACAGCCTCAATCAATGGAGCTCATTACCAGCGCTGCTGGAGGTATCACAGGTGGGCCTGCACTCCCCACATACACACAAACACACACACACACACTAATATACACACTGCCACACAGGCAAGCCAAGGCAAACACACATACAACCACACAAACACATACACACTCAGCAGGATGTCCCAGAAGTAATTTTTGGTGGATTTCAAAAGAAGTCCTTTGGGTTCACTATCTCGCCCCAAGGATGAACACCCAACACACACATACACACCCACATGCACACAGATACACACTTACATTTCTAGGAGTGTCACATAAAAGGTTTTGGCAAAATTTAAAACACAAGAATTAAATCATCTGAGAATCAAAGTGGAAGAATAATAAATAAATTAAAGAGATTTAATGTTTCTCTTTACTAATTTAGAGCTGCTGCAACCGCCACACGGAGAAACTCCCCCAGAGCAACACCAGAAGATCCAGCGTGACTTCATGTTTCCTTAATAAAATAAAAAAAGGAAAAGAAGAATCCAAGTCAAAGCCAGCAGAGCTCCAAGCTAAATATCTGTCTGGGTGTGGAGAGTGTCAGCAGCTCTAATTTCCTCTAAAGGAGCAGAACAGAGAGCTGCAGGGCCGGACATGGAGCAGAAATGACCATAGATACTGTACGCTCTCAGCTCACACCCACAATCAGAGGAAGACTTGGAGCCCATCCAGGAGTTTGCTCCAACCCGTGGAGCCACTGCTCCTCCTGCTGAAATTAACAGCACCGCCACGTTGGCCGCCGTCCAGAGGGCTGATTTATAATTGATCACAACAGATGAACATCCGCAGCAGCGGCGGCACGTTTTTACATGGCAAAATGCATATATCACATTGTTATGAAAAGCTCCTCAGTGCCACCTTGTTAAGCTTCAAGGCAGACATGAAGAAGTTGGATTTCCTCGCTCAGCAATGAGCATGGATTTATAGCACGCACGGCTGTGAATGCAGGGTCAAAGAATGTTTAACATATCCATAAATTAATCATTTCATCCAATAACGAGGCCGGCAATTAAAAGAATGGAATGTTACAGAACACCAGTTATGAAATGTTAAACTCATACCATCAACACGCCGCGACATGATGTATAAACTTCATGTCAAGGGTCGAAGTATGTGGTGATCAACGATAGAAATGAACTGTTTTAATAACAACCTGTATTTTAAGGATGTAATGACTGTGCTGGAGGATGACTATCACCACCGTCTGTGGAGTCTGTAATAATACGATTTAATTAAAAAAAAAAATATATATATATATATATATATATATATATATATATATATATACAAAAACTGAGAGTAAAGACCTGTTTTCTGTGAAAAGTTAAAAGTATTTATTCATGTTTTACTAACTTTGATGTGTTTTTGACTTTTCCAAACACTTGCTGCCCCGGTGGGGTGGTCAGCACAAGGATTTTGTCATCCAAGGTTTGACTGAGATTAATCATGGCAATACTTAAAATCAAAACAAGACAAACAAATAATAATAATGATAAAATTAAGAAAATAAATGATAAACATTTTTTCAAAACTTTTTTTAAACTTTTTAATTTATTTAGTAGATCAAGTACTCTCAATACTTTGGTAAAAGCAGTGATTAAAAGATAGGCCAACTGAAACTTTTAAGACAAAACCTATTAATAAAAGAAAAAAAAAATGAGGAGAGATTTTCTGTGTTTCTCTTTGCTTTTAATCCCCTTATTTATGAAACATGAAAGCCTCTGTCAGGGTTGACTTTGTTTTTTGGTCTTTTTAAAAACATGGACGGAAATTTTTTTTAATATATTTGTGTGTTTTTGAATTTTATTTTATTTTTTTCTAACTTTATTTTTTTTCCATAAAGTTAAATTCATGTAGTGGACAGCTAAAACAATTATTATTAATACTGTTTTTTTTATTAATATTATATTTAATATTTTTTTGTAATTCCATGAAAACTTTTCTTATTTTTATATTTGTGGTTTAACCTCTTAAAACCCCTCATCCACATACGGGGACATAACATTTCTGTCTTATAGATCCATGGTACTTCATTTTTTTTTTTAAACGTATACCTTTTAGCCACATTTAGGGACACTGACCACGTCATCTTTTGGTGGTATCACAACATTACACCCATTTAAGTGAAAAAAATGAAATAAAAAATAAATATTATATATATATATATATATATATATATATATATATATATATATATATATATATATATATATATATATATATATATATATATATATATATATATATATATATATATATATATACAGTAACACTAACAACAAACAACTAATAGAGAACTCCTAACACAAATAATAAAACTCCCTGTACAGTGACCAATTTTAGTAATGATACTTATTTAGGTCTTACTTATCCCAAATAGCAAGGTGAATTAAAAGTGCACACCAGACAAAAGCTCGGGTCATAAGAGGTTAAAAGAGATTTGAATAGGATTTCACACTTTCAAACTTTGTGTTGCAAATATACGTTCCATGGTTTATCGTAATTTAGTTTTTCTTTGGTCCCAAATGTTAAAAAATAATAGAAAAATACTGTTACTTAGAGGTTAGAGTTGTGTATATTAAACGTTATCTACCTCTAGAGTTCTTTTGGTTAAAAGCATTTGCCATCAGAGGTCTGCAGGTGTGGCTGACTGGCAGTCATCTTGGAGTCAGAGAAAATTGCCTTGCAGTTACACCGACTGGCCACTAAATGAACCTTATAGAAATTGAGCAGCGGAGAGCACTGTAGAGGCCGATGTGCAGCTCCACCACAGAGACAGCTGCTTTTAGGAGAAAGGAATTTCTCCTAAAAGCAGCTGAACACTGCCAAGACCACGATGCACCAGAGGGTTAAGAAACAAATACAAATTTCAAAACCTGTCAATGCACAGGGTGTAAGTTTTGTGTTGTTCAAAGAAAGAAAACAAATTAGATTTAAAAAAAAAAAACAGTACAAAGATATTTCCTTCTTTTTTGAAGTGAAAAAGATGAGTTTGGGTTTTGCAATTTTATAATTTTGAAGAGTGTAAGATTTCTGTGAAGGTCTGAGAAGGCTGAAGCCTGAAAGACAAAACCTAGGGTGTTTCACTGAGCTTAAGAAATAAAACAATAAAAGTGACTAACAATCAAAATAAGGTAGAAGACAAACAAGTTGTAGCAGAATATGAAACTTTAAAGCAGAACTTTGGTGGATGAGTCAAGAACTGAGAAGTATTTTTGTAATCCCATTTCTTGATTTCAGTCAGTGAGTGGTAATGTGGAGTGATTTTATCTTGTTCAAAGGGAGTAAAATCTGAATAAAGGGTAAAAATACTGATTTAATTTCCATATTCAACAGAATGTGCAAATAATTTCCAAATTTCCTCCCAGTAGATTACAAAAAAATGAGTACCAGGCTGCTGCAGATCTGTTTTTGATTCCTGCTCTGGTGTTAATTTAGTGATGACGATGCGTCTCTCATGACAGCAGGAGGGGAAATATGCAGCTGCATAATACACACACACACATACACACACACACACACACACACACACACACACACACACACACACACACACACACACACACACACACACACACACACACAGCATCAGGAATGGAGACTTCTCTTACCCAGTAATGACTCAATGTAGTGACATCACTGAGTCGAAAGCCAATCATAGTGCGGTACTGCTTGTGAAAGCAACATGGAGTTCATATACTGTATGTGGAGTGGGTGAGAGTGGGGTAAATGTGTGTGTGTGTTTGTGTGTGCGTGTGTGGGAGAGACAGAGCTCTCCTCCTGGGGGGGTTTTAGCCAGATGTCAAACTGAAGTTACGGCCACAACTCAGCTCAGCTGCTGGGTGCCACTTCAAACATCCTCTCTTTCTGTGTGACTGTTTGTATGTGTGTGTGTGTGTGTGTGTGTGTGTGTGTGTGTGTGTGTGTGTGTGTGTGTGTGTGTGTGTGTGTGTGTGTGTGTGTGTGTGTGTGTGTGTGTGTGTGTGTGTGAACATGTTTGTGGGTGCATGTGCACGCTCACCAGCAGTGCTTTCATCTGAACACCTACGGAGAAACACTGTGGGGGGGCTCGGGCTACTCAGTGCTCTTTTTCCCAACACACACACACACACACACACACACACAGGGCTGGGGCTGCATGTTGAGCAGCCTGGTGCGCTGCAAGGTGTTAACAGACTTTGGGAAAAAAAAAAAGAAAGAAAAGAGAAAAAAACATTAATCTGCTGCAACTAGCTGGAGTTCAAAGGAGTAATCCGTCTAAATTTAGAGCAAACTAACAGGAGCAGAGCTGAGCTGATGGTTCTGACCACAGCACTGACTTTAAATGCTTCTTATATAAAGGACCCGTCATGTATGATTCACCCAGAGACTAGTTGTTCTGCATGATGATGAGGATGATGATGACGATGATGATGATGATGATGATCCTGTCTCTCTGCTGCATGGTGGGATTAGTTTTCCTTTTTATGTTTTTATGTCGCTCCAGAGGAAACCTTAAAAACAGTGTTAAAATGTCTGTGTATGATTAGTTCTACCCTGTGATCCTGCCATGAAAAGTTTAGGTTGAAATATAAACCACATATTTTCAAAGTTTTCAGACCTTTCTGACAGTATTTGAGTAATTTATCGTCAGAATATCACTTGTTTTGGATGTTCATGTTAAATATTTGACCATGAGTCCTTTTTTTTGTTTGTTTGTTTTGTACTGTGGCATATTGCATTTACCTGAAAAATAATTTTTAAAAAATCATCCCATTTTATTACTGAATCATTTAATGAAACAAGAGTTTTATTATGTTTATCTATAAATTTCCTGTTTTTCATGACACACTATCTAAGAAAACAGGCTTTCCCCTTACGCTGTCCTGTGTATTGGTCCAACTGATCCTGCAGAAACACCACGATGTCCAGCAGGTCTGAGTGGGGTTTCCACCTTAACAACCCCTAATTCCTCAGGTGTCTGCACAGCACCGACAAACTAACAACGACACAAGCTTAACTACTTCAAGACAAAAGTTTCTCCAAATGTTTCCAACCAAGACAGAAAAAAAAACTCAATTAGAATGAACAGGTGAGACATGTTTGTTCATCAAGATGAGAATTAAAGCTTCCAAAAATTTCTTTACTTTTCTTTTTTCCTGATTGTGCAAGACAGTATCTCGTTTAATAAAAGAAGAAAAAAAAAGAAGGAAAAAAAACTGTTCAATGAGATAATTATCTCATAAAAGTCAATAGGACTTTTTTTTTCTTGTTTTTTCAAGATTTACTATTTTTGTTTTTGTTTTCTGAGAACTTATAATCATGATCAAAAGAACAATGAATTAGAGAAATATTATTTGCTAAGTAGTTTAAAGCTTCAAATAAATTACGTATACTATATATATATATATATATATATATATATATATATATATATATATATATATATATATATATATATATATATATATATATATATATATATATATATATGATTTTTGTTTTTAAGACCTAATAATAATCAAAAAAAAAAAGAAAAATAGAAAAAGATTTATTGTGAAGCAATTTCTGTTTTATGAATGACTTAATTTTGGTCAATTTTTGCAAAGTAGACCAAAATTTAGTTGGTGACATTTTTGGTAAACAAATATGGGTATTTTGCATTAAAATTTTAAGAACTCTGACTCAGAAATTCAGGCGTGTGAGTGTGAGTGTGTGTGTGTGAGTGTGTGTGTGTGTGTGTGTGTGTGTGTGTGTGTGTGTGTGTGTGTGTGTGTGTGTGTGTGTGTGTGTTGGGGGGGGGGGGGGGGGGGGGGGTGCTGAAGTAAAAGTGTTACAACCTTGCCTGGTCTCCCCTATTTAATTGTATTGTTGTCTGTATATTTTACAGGAAAATTATTAAAGATTGGAGACCACCCATCTAAAGACATCAGGGAATATGCTACACACACACACACACACACACACACACACACACACACACACACACACACACACACACACACACACACATTTAAATATATGGAATTTAAAATGACATAAATAAATTTGTAAAATAAACCAATTTTGCAAGTTTTTGCTTGTTGGCTGTAAACTGTTTGTTCTTCATGTAGTTTTGGATGGGTTTGCTGCAAAGTATTCTCCGTCAGCATGATGGTTGGGTTGGAGATGTACTCATCACATAGAAAAATATTAATAATCAATAAAATTTGAATCGAGTTTCAGAGCCTATGAATGAAAGATAAACTGAAGATGTTTTGTTTCCACAGTGTGCTGTAAATAAAATATGACAGAGCTTAAATATGTGATAAACACTTAAAGTCAATCACCTGTTGTTCAGATTCCCCACTGTCCATCCTCCTCACTGTAAAGCTTTATATGTAAGGGACTGAATCACTGCATCTTTTCTAATTAACTTCTTTTTGAAACATGACATTAAATTGAGATTGTCACACATGAGAAGGTCATGAGTTAAAAAAAGTTGGCTCCTGTTGAGTAAAACAAATCAAAGTCTTCACAATGACCTGTGACTGTTTACTGAAGACAGAAAACTTTTCCAAAGTTTACCCTGAGACTCATGGCCCAGCCCCCTGCCTCCAGCCCCCCTTCAGTCATCATCACCTTCATCACTGCACGTCCTCCTGCACAGAGTCACAGTAATGATCTCGTGCTTCATATGGAGGGAGAGCACTCTGTGTACTCGCAGCAGGCCTCCATGAGTGAGGAGATGAGAAGGCGTGATGCAGAGATTTAACCTTTTGGAGGAACCTGACTCTGTCTGCAGCTCACAGCTCCTCTCAGGTGATAGACCTGAGGAGACGTTCACCTGCTGGGGGGTGGGGTACGTCTCCAAATCCAGAATGTGCAAGAATACAGCAGCAGCATCAAACCTTAAAAAACACTCTTTTCTTCTTCTTCACAGTTGTTGTTACAGAAAGAGCTGAACTCTTGTTGAATCTCTTAAATGATGAAGTGCAACATGCAGATCAGTTATTAAAAACACCCCTGCAAATACAGCGCAGAACCCCTGAATCCTAAAGGTTTTTTGTTTTTTTTTTCTTGTTTTTTAATATTTCACTGTCAGCCATATCTGCTGTGCCTGAACACCTACACTCTAAGATATGGAACTTGAGATTCCTCTACATTGTTTATTTCAAGATGAGACCAAACACACTACAACAAACTGTCCCTGTTTGGGTAGGATGCATTACGATGTGGAACAAAACAATGCAGCATTTCTACTACATGTAAATAATAGTGGTGCACCTGCGCACCAAAATAAAGGTCATCATGCCTTAAAAATAACGATCAGATTTTTCCAGATGTTTTAAATGTAAATAATATTGTTTGAATATAAACACAAAAGGCTCTTATTTCGTAGACCAGGCGCAAGCGCAGGCGCAGGCGCAGGCACAGGCGCAAATGGCAGAGAGGGAGGAGAAAAGCTGTCTCCACTAATCAAATGAGCGCCTCTCCTCGCCTTTAAATGCGCTGCGGCCGAGGAGCAGCGTCTGATTGGTCTGAGTGATCCCCAGCATCACGGTAACAGTGTGCTGGAAAGACCCGGTAGCGGAGACGGTCAGAGCCGCTGTCCCTGCAGCAGGAGAATGGAAAGTGGTATTGTAATGTACTCCATCTTTTTAGATCACGTTAAAAATAAAGACTAAAATAGAGAAATATGGGAAATCACGGGTAAATCCTGAGTGACATACATTTATTTTGACTCTTTTTCTTTTTTCTTCGTCTCTTCTCTCCCTCTTTTCTTTGAATTAAATGAAATGAGAGAAGCCAGATATAAACTCAGTATCAGATGTTAAGGCTGTTTATTGTTTAATTGTAAGATGTGCATCAAACTTCCAGCTGCCGTCAGGTTAACTTTCCATTATGACAAACGGCTTTAATCTGACATCAGATGTGACGGGACAGTTAATATAGATATAAATGTATATGCTGGTTATGACGGTTACATTAAATAGTGATTGCTGTGATTGTTTATTGCATTAAAATGTGCCTGACACTCTGTAAACCTGCCTCTGAGGCTTTGTTGACATGTGCGCGCGTGTGCGCCTGTCACCAAATTACAGCTGCGGAGGGTGCGCTCCGCTTTGCGCCGAGAATAGACCAGGTTGGAGCTGGCGAGCTTTCAGGGCACTTTCTGCGCTGACACTTCTCTGCAAATAATTAAATAAAAAGCTTAATAAATAAAATTAGAAAAAAAAAAACAAAACCTGGAGTCTCAACTGTCCTTCCAGCTCTGCTGAGGCTTGCTGGAGAGTGGCGTTGAAGTAAAGTAGCTTGCAAAGCTTATCAGTGGTGATAGTTGTTCATTTGGGCTTGTTTTGCTGCCTCTATAGTCCCCAGCTCTCCACAAGTACAACAACCCATACTTAAATTTCGGTTTCTCTTCTCTACATATGCTCCTCTCACTCACTTCACTCATGCCCACTCCTCCATCCGCCTCTTCTTCTGCTCTACAGAGTGGAACTCTCTGCAGACCAAAGTACAGCAAGCTGCAATGTTTTCCGAAAACGGACAAGGTTCTGTGGCAACACTGCAAACTTAAACGTCTAATAACACACCAATAAAAGAACTCCGGACTGAACAGTAAACAGAGGGAGGAGGAGGATCCCCAGACTACAACCGGACCCCAGGCTCGGAGAAGAAAGTCACTGGCTGAGTCTTTTCAGCAGGACCAATATCCAGATAGCTGATTTATACGGAAAGGAAAGTACTGGTAAGATTGGACTCGTGTTTAACTTTCTTCTGCTCTTCTGTCCTTTTTCTGTGTCCACCATCACTACAAAATTAATCACAGAAGTTGTTTTCAGCAGAGAACAACACAGATCTCTGTTCTCTCCACTAAACTTCATCAGCCGGCGTGGTGTTGTCATAGAGACTTCAACGTGTCAATCTGGCTTTTTGAAATAAGCTGTAACCTGTAATATTGGTGCTGATCATCTCATTTAAAAGAGAGAGATTAGAATCAGGCTTATATCTAGAAGAGAAACTTTTTAAAGATCACCCAGAAACTCCCCACAGCCCCTTTGAGTAACAGACAACAAGCACCTGTTTCACATGTACTTCCCAGACTGGATACTGAACATATCACAGAGGAAGGGTGAGCATCATGAAGCTTTTTTTCAGGGATCTATGATCGAGGGAGCAAAAATGTTTTGGAATAGCTTGTAGCTCTGTTCACAAAGACTTTTGGTTTGATGTGGGATTACGTATCCTGGAGCCCTCAGTGACACTCAAAGCTGACCTCAGGGATGTTTGACCCTGGTCATCACAGCTCACCGAAACAATACACCAGCGAACACTGATGACATGGTTGAAGAATGATTCTGACATCGTGCCATAACATCTGTTAACCCTGTCACAAATTCCTACAGGATAATATAGATACAAAGCTGCCTCTGAGCAGAAACTATCTTCTATGTGACAGACTGAACAACCTCAGAGATTTCACCCACACATAAAGTGACACTTTGAGAGTGACAGAAAAAAAAGGTGGAGAGAAAGATAGAAAAAAATGAAGGAAAAGTGAAAACACAGTTGATAAAAAAAGAAGAGGCAGAGTAAGAGAGGAAAGAAAACAGAAAATAAATGTGAATCTGCAGAAAATGAGATCTTGACAGAGAAAGAGAATCGTATTGGAGAACAATGAGATGAAAACTGGAGATTAATGAAGGCATTTGGACACGAGAACCACAGACAGATGGAAAGGGAACAAAAAAGGAGCGAAACAACAGAGAGGAGAGAGATTTGGTTGGTCGTCAGCGCAGTAGCAGATCCCTTGCTGGTCTTGCCATCTTGTAATTCAGACGCCTCTGTTCCTCTCCTTCTCTGACTCTCCTTATGGGTAACTGTTGGGTGTCTCTATTTGGTGCCAATTACAGATTGTTCGGCGTTGGCGTGGTGCTGAGACTCAAGGCTGTGGGGTCCTGGGCCCCCATGGATCCCAATTTACCCATCAAACACTCCCATCCACAGTCCGAGCACTTAGGAAAGTTACAGTGCTTCTTAATAACTCCCTGACTGGTCGTTACTGCTGGAGGGAGTGAAGTGAGAGCAACCTTTTGTTTGGTGAGGAAGCCATGAATAAAAATGAACAATGGAACTGCAGGCCACTTTGAGGAGAAAGATATTTTTTTATCATTCCCTAAACGCTGCCGACTAATTATGTAAAGATTATTCTCAAACTTTAAAGGGGTTACACTAAATGTGTCCCTGATGGGAAGTGAAGAAACCCTGTCAGAAGTGCTGTAAAAGTCCAGGTTTTGTTTGGCTGAACAAGAATTAGCAGCCTTTGTTAGCAGCTCTGAAAACCAGCAGATTTATAAGCAAGGTTTCAAAGCAACCAGAGGTGACTTAATGCTCCTCAGCGGCCAAATTAGCAGCTGACGCAACCCTTACAGTGATCCCAGCATAAAGGAGTAACTTTAGAAAACCAAGACATCAAAGAAAGTAAAACTTGATTGGAGGTGAAAAGATAAGTAGTTGGACTTTGTCTCAGAGAGGTTTTATCCCCTCTGTCACAGGCTCCTGTCATATCACACAGAGAAACCACGCATTGCTCTGGCTGTGTGTTGTATCATTAAATGCATTGTTTTATTGTTAGTTGAGTTGATTTATTTTACAACTCTATTTAAATAAATGTCTCTTTTTATTTACAGTCACTCCTCTGTATGTTCCTGTTTCCTAAAGACTACATGATGTGAACCCCATGTCCAGTCTTACATAACCAAAAGTTAACCTTTAAGTACCATCTCCTGGATTTTTCCTTGTGCCAGATATTTCACAAATGTCAGAGGAAGCTCAGGAGTATTTTACTGATTCTATAGAACTGAACCACCAAGATGTTCAGTTCAGTTTGTCTCAGTTCATCACACATTTTGTGGTGTTTCCTTTGACTAAAACTAGGGACGGGTATTAATAAGATTTAATTTAAAGCAATGCCCTTATCAATTCTGCTTATTGTTTTGATTCTTTATCAATTCCTCCTTTGAATTTTCTCTTAATGCAAAAGGTAGCTTTACAGATTTTTTAGGTGGACAGCATTTAATTGAGTTGAAAAATGAATCAGATATGAAATTAGTCACTGGAAATATCTGGAAGTAGAGATATAGAATTAGGTTAAAATTGACATTGCTGACAAAAGTGACACTGGGTGCATCTCAATGCATTCGTGTCGTGCTGCCTCTGTCCTATTTCCCCTGTGGCACCGGAAGTACTTTCTTAGACGCCATTTTGAAGACTGTCCCAAAGCAATAATTGTGCCCGGAGGAGAGAGGATGGAGGAGATTGATCGGAGGAGCTATGGTGGAGGAAACACAAGAGCTGGCTTTGTGGAAGTCTCTTCACTGACAGACACGCCCCCATATAGAATATCACTCTTTGATTGGATGCTGCAGCGGCTCAGACTTCTCTGCATGAAACTTCACAAACACAACAGAGTTTAATGAGAGAGAAAAGACGAGCTGAAAACAGGCACTGAAGAAACAGGCCATAAATCTGGTGATAAAGTGTTTGTTGTGAGTTTAAAGCACAAAATACTTAACACAACCATCATCAAATCAATATAACAGAGGATTAATACAGAAAACTGAAATCTAATAAATAACATCTTCCTGAAACACAATAAACTGGGTTATAATGATAAAGTTTCAGGGTTCACGATCAGATGGGCTCTAGATAAAGGCTAAATAATTGATAAATAATCAAACAACTATGCATTTTACCGGTAAAGTGATCCTCAAGCTTCCAAACAGCACACAGAATAAACAGAGAGCAGGTTTTCTTCATGGTTACATGTTAAACTGGTTAAAGAAACAG
The DNA here is from genome assembly GCF_033239565.1 of Halichoeres trimaculatus. Lineage (NCBI taxonomy): Eukaryota > Metazoa > Chordata > Actinopteri > Labriformes > Labridae > Halichoeres > Halichoeres trimaculatus. Next base: position 2,278,643 of record NW_027437180.1, read on the forward strand.
ATAAATCTCTGTTACTGTTTGATCAGAGTTATTACAGTGCACATGTGCAGACACACAAACAGCTGTTAGAGCTGACTGACAGATGATCCAGAGGTGATCAGCTGATGCCATCATCAATGAAACACATCGCTTCATGTGACGCTCTGGAAGAAGGGATGTCCCACTGCTCTAAAAAGAAATCTCCTACATTCCTCTCTCCTCTCTTCATTTCCTCGTATCTCTCCATCATCTCCATCATCTTTGTTGGATTTGTTAGTGTGGTACGCTGTGTTGCACTGCTATTCTGTCACATCATTATGTAATTGATGCAGCATGTGGCTTATATGCCACCTACCAAAAAGGGCGCGGTTGGCTGTGGGAACACAAACAGGATCAGGATTTACTGATACAACCCGTACCAAACAGCACTGACCCACACCAGATCGCCTGGTGGAAACATGCTTAATGTGTCATACCTAAGGACTTATAATTTATTTTATTTATTTTTTTTTTTTGTAAAATCAACAACCAAGTAGATATTTGAAGACTTAAAGTCCACACTCTTTAAACCAACTTTCCCTCTAAACTCTGTGCTTTTCAACAGCAGCTAGGGTCTGAGTGTAGTTCTAGGGTAATAGATCGACCCCTGAAAGCAGCCCTGCCCTTGGGGATAGCACTTTTAAGATGTCCGGGAATTTTAGGGGGCGGGCCTTCAATGCTGAGCCTTTCTGATTGGTGGAGCAGCCTTGGTGTTTTATCCCCCCCCCCCCCATCCACACTAAGCTGACCCCCAGCTGTGATGGACTTGGTTTAGTACATTCTAACCACTGGTCTTCTTTGAGCCTGATAGTGTGAATGTGTCTCTGTCAGTTCCAGTTTAAAGAGTGACCCTGTAAACTGGAGTTTGCAGTTATTTGTTTAGAATCTGGCTGTAGTTTCTCCTCCTAGCCCACTTTTTTATCCTATTCCTCATTTATTTCTTTTTTTTTTTTTCTTTTTTTTTTTTTTGTAATGCTTTACATCTTTTATGCAAAAAGATTCAGTTTTAACAAGTTCAGATGCGGAAAGAAACATCAAACGCTGATGCACGTCGTCTCACTGAACCAGAATGTGTGTTTAGGCTCATGGCTCTGTGTTTCTGCCTCATGCATGGGGTTTATGATGCTCCTACACACACTGTGAAATATGCATTTATGATGGGGCTTCACAGTTGGACTGAATTTATTTCTGGACTTTGTTTAGATCCATACAGAAACGACTGCTGGGCTTCAGTGATGTTAAAGTCACTGATCATGGAAACATATTTCTGATATTTAAATGCTTAGAGTTGACAAAAGTAAATTATTCTGAAGTCACTGATCGTAGAATATGGTTTAAACCAACCCAGGAGCTCAGGCTGTTTTTGTGTTCTGCTGTTTGATAATACGGACACTTCCTGTCTTTCTCCAGCTCTGCTTTTGTGTCTCTACCACGCTTTTGTTACTGCTGCTGGAGCTTTCTGTCTTGACAAATATTCCTCCTCTCGACTCTTTGATCTCCACAGCCCACAGGTTAAAAACTTCCTTTTTTGTTCCCTGAATTAAGCTGTTCTCAGGTTTGGGAGGATTTCTTCAACAGAGCAAAGCACCACTATGTTCTTCATGTTGTGCTCAGCTTGGATTTGAGAGACTGAATTTAAGACCACTGATATGATCTCAAAGATTTACTTTGAAGAGTTCTGCTTGATTTGAGGTACAGCTGACCGGTCCCACAGGTGTAAACACTGCAGCTTTTCCCCTGCTTTATAATGTTAACATCTCGAATGAAGTGCATGCGTTTATGTCACCTCTCCTCCACGGTGCACCACTCTCAGTTGAACTGAGTGGCAAAACAAACTTCACCCCAACATTGCGGTGTGTAACAGCTTCTGTTTGCTCTGGATCAGTGAGTAGAATGGAAAAACAGTCATTTGCCAGCACCTCCACTCTCCTGGACGTAGTAATGTCCAACAAAGGCAACATTAGTAACTCCACCACCATCTTCTTGTTTGTGGCTTTAAAATTTATGAACCATACCGACAGCACAGGGTTTGATTAGTTTAGCATCAGCAAAAAGCAGCTGTACTAACGCTAAGTTCAGAACACTTAAAGACACCCCACTAAGCATTAGATGTCTAGTGAATGTGCAGATCAAGTCTATCACGTCTGGACATCTATGCAACGTTTAGATAAGGTCAACTATTTCTAACCATGACATGCCAATGGCGGTGCCTCTGACGGGGGTATTTTGCCGGATAGAAAGGCAACAGTAACTCAAATAGCCACTGGTTACAACCGAGGTCTGCAGAAGAGCATCTCTGAACACAACACGTCCAACCTTGAGGCAGATGGGCTACAGCAGCAGAAGACCACACCGGGTGACCCTCCTGTCAGCTAAGAACAGGAAACTGAGGCTACAATTCACACAGCAACACCAAAACTGGACAATAGAAGATTGGAAAAACGTTGCCTGGTCTGATGAGTCTGGATTTCTGCTCCACATTCAGATGGTAGGGTCAGAATTTGGCCTCAACAACATGAAAGCATGGATCCATCCTGCCTTGTATGGAGAGAGGGTGGAGTGGGTCTGGGGGTTGATGGAATTGGTGGAAATTCTATTATACATATCCACCAATTCCATCAAACCCCAGACCCACTCCACCCTCTCTGACTGTCTCTCCGACATAAACTCCTGGCTAGAAACAAACTTCCTCAAACTCAACAGTTCCAAAATAGACATCCTCATTATAGGTCCACATTCCCTCACCTCCGCAGCCAACGATTTCCACCTCACCCTCAACAGAACCACCCTATCACCCGCACCCTACTGCCGCAACCTTGGAGTCATCTTGGACAGTTCCCTCAATTTCAACCAGCACATAAAATCAGTAACAAAAACAGCTTTCCACCACCTCAAAAATATCGCCTGCCCACGCCCCTCTTTCTCCTTCCCTGCAGCTGAAACCCTCATCCACGCTTTCATCACCTCACGCATTGACTACTGCAATAGCATCCTCTACGGCTCACCATCCACCCTCCTCAACAGACTTAAGTACATCCAGAACTCCGCCGCCCGCATCCTCACTCACAGAGCACATCACCCCCATCCTTCACAACCTGCACTGGCTCCCCATCCCATTCCACATCACATTCAAAATCCTTCTTTCCCCCCCTACCTCACTGACATGCTCCAACCCTACATCCCTCCCCGTCCCCTCCACTCATCAGATTCTAACCTCCTCACCGTCCTTATGACCAAGCACCAAACCTGGGGGGATAGAGCCTTTTCAGTTGCCGCCCCCTCTCTCTGGAACTCACTCCCACTAGACATCTGTGACTCCATTGACCTCACCACCTTCAACACCAGATTAAAAACACACCTCTTCTGCACTGCTTTCAACCCATAATCCTGTCTTGTCTTAGTCCCTTGTTCGATGCACTATGTTTTTACCTTGCACTGTCACCTCTTTGCTTTTATCTGTTTTCTATTGTACACTTGTTTTTACCTGCACTTTTAACATTTTAATGTAAAGCGACTTTGAGTTTTTGAAAAGCACTCTACAAATAAAATTTATTTATATTTATTATTGTATCAATGGTTCAGGCTGCTGCTGGTGTGATGGTGTGGGGGATATTTTCTTGGCTCACTTTGGGCCCCTTAGTACCAATTGAGCATGGTTTAAAGTCCACAGCCTACCTGAGTATTGTTGCTGACCATGTCCATCCCTTTATGAGCACAGTGTACCCATCTTCTGATGGCTACTTCCAGCAGGATAACGCTCCATGTCATAAAGCTGGAATCATCTCAGACTGCTTTCTTCAACATGACAATGAGTTCCCTGTACTCAAATGTCCCCCTCGGTCCCCAGATCTCAATCCAATAGAGCACCTTTGGGATGTGGTGGAACGGAAGATTCTCATCATGGATGTTCAGCCGACAAATCTGCAGCAACTGTGTGATGCTGTCACGTCAATATGGACCAAACTCTCTGAGGAATTTTTCCAGTACCTTGCTGAATCTATGCCACCAAGAATTAAAGGGATACTCCCAGACGGAGCAAGTTGGGTCCTATCACAAGGTTTAGGGCAGAAATTACCCCTACAGCAGTGTTTTTGTGCAGCAGAAGCCCAGAGCGCTCACACCAAACACCCCCTCCCTGCTCCTCTGCCGGTTTCCTCTGCACTCAGACGGGGCCATATTTTACTTGACCAAAAACACAAATAAACGGACTCCCACCAAAAAAATCTGATATCGGTCTGCATTCACACTTTATTTAGAGAATTTTCAGCGCGTTACTTTCACACAAAAACACCACTAAATGAGGCTCTAGTTCTCATCGTGTCGTAAAACAGCTACCTCCGCTGCAGAGCCACAGCTGGCTATGAGGCGCTCACCGCTTAGTGTATCAGTCCGCACGCGCGGCGTGCCAGACATAAACAAACACAGGTAGTCTGCCAGGACGAAGAGACACGATGAGAACTAGAGCCTTATTTAGCGGTGTTTTTGTGTGAAAGTAACGCGCTGAAAATTCTCTAAATAAAACGTGAATGCAGACCGAAATCAGATTTTTCCAGTGGGAATTCGTTTATTTGTTTTTGGTCAAGTAAAATATGGCCCCGTCTGAGTGCAGAGGAAACCGGCAGACTAGCAGGGAGGGGGTGTTCGATGCGAGCGCTCTGGGCTTCTGCTGCACAAAAACACTACTGTAGGGGTAATTTCTGCCCCAAACCTTGTGATAGGACCCAACTTGTTCCATCCCGGAGTATCACTTTAAGACAGTTCTGAAGGCAAAAGGGGATCCAACCCGGTACTGGCAAGGTGTACCTATAAAGTGGCCAGTGAGCGTACAGTCTAAATTATTTTAATACTTTTTAACAAATAAACTATTCCAGAATGTCACTTTTATTTCTCAGTCTTGTTTTACAACAGACATTTCAGTGCCAGCTGTTTCTCCTTCTCTCTTCTTTGGCTTTCAGTAGCCTGTAACGAGATTGCCGCGACTGCTTTTCAAACCTGTTCGTGCAGTCAATAAAACAGCTCGCCCCCATGTCTTGATACTGTTCTTGATTGAGAATGTATTTCAGCCAACGCTGACACTCATCTCTCTCTCTCTCTATTGCTCAGTGGGTGTAGCTGCTGTGACTTCCACCTGCTGTGACATCAGGTGAATGCTCTGTCTGAGATAACAGCCACAGAGAGGCTGCAGGTGGCATCACTGTGACAACACCCATGTGTTAAACAGTCTATGACTTTTCCTCTGTAAAGGAGTCACAAAAGTGTGCTCTTAACCTGAGAAATGTCATCTTTGCTGTCAGAATCCAGTCAGCTGATAAAAAGTTGAATACTATTGAAAAGTTAACAGAGTGCAGCGTACTGGAGGAAGCCGCTGTAAGACGACGTGACAACACCTTGTTTCAAACTAAAAAACTTCAGCCTAAAGTTCAACTCATTAACAAAAAGTGCCACCATCTCTGCTGGCCTGAGAGTAAATGAAAAACAACAAAACAAGTTTATAGAAGAGAGGAGACGGAGAGATTTATTGAACTTCCATCGCCAAGGACATGGGAGGGTGTGTTGGCGCGATACCCAGCAGGATGTCCGCCTCTGTGAAGAAATTGGTTCAAGGATGCAACATTAATAAATGATGCTGCACACACAAACACACACTCACACACACACACACACATGAAAACCCCAGCGTCGCCTGGTGTAGCGGTTGGAAAGCAGCAGGAAACCTTTCTTGGCAGCACACACACGGTGACTCCAGGATGGAACTTTTATCTGGGTCAGCTAACCTTTGGTGTTTGTGGTCAGTCATAGCGTGAGTCCGACCTGGACTAACACACCGACTAATGATCACAACATTAGCCTTTTGGCTGTGCTGGGAAGGCAATCAGTCAGGAGAGATGCATGAAAAAGAGGTAAAGATTACAGATCTAACAGCATCTCCCTCTCTCTGTTCCTTCCTTACAGCTTACTGTGTGTGACAGCTGCACACAAACACACACTTGTGCACACACACTGGTACGGCTCCCCTTGAGGGTCACACTGCAGGGGGTTTGTCCCAATTAGCACAGAGTCAAGGTGTTGAAGGAGACACACTGAGCTAGCAGGTTATGGTAACTGGGAACACACTGAGCCAGTATGCTGGCTAACTGCTAACTAGCCGGCTTCACAGGCACAGCACGCCTTTTATCAAAAAACACTTTCATCCACAGGCTCTTTACAGCACAGGCTGCAGCATTAACACAACTTCTGAAACGTCTTCATGCCAAGGACTCCAAATAGGCAGACGATTAGCCCAGGATGCCAGGACGCATAAACAGCCATGGTGATGTGTTAGTTGGCGCAGAGATCAGCACTTTCTGCTGTTAACAGTCCTCCGTCTTGCACAAATATTGCAGCAGCAACTATGGTGTAACAGTCCATCATCCTCCATCTGTCCAATATTACTGCTATAACAACAGTTATTCAAATGTTTTATCAGAAGAACACATTTGAGTGATAAAATTCAGCCTGGCATCAAAACTGTTCCCGTCTTTTGTCCAAAGCTACAGTCGCCCATCAGTGCAATTTTCACAGTTTTCATTTTCAGCTGAACAGTTTTTATTTGTTGTTTGTTCTCTCATTATTTGCTGAAAACATACAAGTGTCACCAGAAAAGCCCTGTCTGTGAGTTCTAGAAAGCTCGCTGACAGTTTGGTCGGCACAAATCCACTGAAGGCGTATCCTCAGAGCAAGACACGAGACAGGGTTATCTCGTGTTCACTGTCTGAGCCACAGGAAGGTAACTGTGCAGTGGTATCTGGACACATTTTTTTTGTCTGTTTTTAAATGACATTTTTGTGCAAAAGTAATTTTGTTACTTGTTAGTGAACACAACATTCAAACTAGACTCTTCCTCCTTGGCTCAGACCCACAGCCTCCGACCGTGGTTACCTGAACACACTCTCCAGCCCAGCAACCACCTGTTGCATTGCGTTTCTATGTCACGTTGCTCTTCGTCCCATCCTGCTCTCCAAGTTCCTGAAAGCGAGTGAAAGTTGAGCCAAGCGTCACCCTCATTTAAAAAAAAGCTTCATCTGTGTGGTGTTTCGTTTCTCTTTGGTTGTGTTTTTCTTCCCCTGTGCTACGTCCACTAGTTGCTCTGATTAGCTTCCACTAGCAATCATCTACAAGCAAAGTCACTTGGGCCCCTGTGGGATTTTTATTGCCTCAACTGTGACTGTATTTAAGGCAAGACAACTTCAGTGTTGGCAGAGAACACCTTGCAGAGGTCTTCTCTCCATGCTACATGAATTGAAGGCTCTGAGTCATCACATTGTGATTTTGTAGTTCTTATGGCTCAGAAAGTCTTGAGTGCACCAGGGAAATTCCCAGACACTTGGAGGTCCCACTGAGATGGACCTGCTGCTACTTGACCCCTGAGCCTGCTCCAAGGGTCAAACTGTCAGCAGGGGTCTCTCAACCCTTGTATTATGTTTGTGTCACCCCCCCCCCCCCCCCTTACTTTGATGTTCCCGGTCAAATTTGACCAGTCTGGTTTAACTTCTCTTATATTAATGCAAAAAACATCATTCAAGCATATTCATCACCAGATTTTATTTAGCACCCTTCCAATGATGTAAACAATGTCTCCAACTCATAGTGAACATTTGTGAATGCAGTCAATGAACAAAAAAATGACACTGAACATTAGAAGAATTATCCAAACGGACCCAGTTTACAGAAAATCAACAAAATCTACTTGAGTAGTCAGCTCTCTCTCTCTCTCTCTCTCTCTCTCTCTCTCTCTCTCTCTCTCTATCTGTGTGTGTGTGTGTGTGTGTGTGTCTGTATTTGTGTTCACACACAGGAGTGGCACTGGACAAACAAGTGGGAGTGTGCCTTGCAAACATAAGCATCACATTTCTGGCACGTCATTTTTGTTTTATTGTCTCTTGGGGCACAGAGCTTGCATCTCTTTCTCTTTTGCCCCTGTCCTTGTTGGGAGGAAGGGCCTGGGGCAACAGCTGGGGCTTGCAGACTCCTTACCAGACTGGTGGTGTGTGGGGAAGGTGCTGTCGCCATTGAATCAGAGGAGTCACAAGAGCTTTCCCAAGCTCTGCCAGGAAGAGTCGCCTCCTGAAGCATTTACCCTGATTCTAGGCTGGGTCAATCGGCATCCACACCACGTATGCATTATATGTAGACACATCCAGGATGTTGTGAAACACTGCCACAGGCGAACGCGCTGTCATTCGCTTGCAGGTGTATGTACCAGTAAGCTGTAATGGAAAAAACAATAAATAAGAGATTAGAGACAATATTGCATCTGAATGACATGTTTCACATGAATAAAAGTAAAATAAAAAGCATGATAGATAAAAGTATACATTACCTTATGAAGGCAGTCAACACCTCCTTTGTTGATGATGTAGTCCTGGATGATAAGGGGCTTCCTGTCCTCTGTGGTGCTGACAGCGGTGTCTTTGTGCAGCGTGCTAATCAGGATGACATTTCTATTCTTCTTTGGAACATATGACACAAGACTGTGTGTGTCAGTGAAAGCAAATTTTGAGGAGAGTGCCTCTCTTCCTCTGGTTGACACCAGCACAGGTGGAAGCTCGGGCTTGTTCTTTCTCACCATCCCCACCATGGTGAGCTTTCATTTCAGCAGCTCCTGACCAAGTGCATATGAAGTGAAAAAGTTATCGCATGTAATATTCTGCCCCTTGAGGCCTGCTGTCATGTCCAGCACAACAAGCATGCCTTGATTTTTTTCTGGCCTTCCATCTTTAGGTTTCCCTGTGTAGATCTGCATATTCAAAGCGTAGCTGCTCCTGGCATCACATGCTGCCCAGATCTTGACTCCGTACTTGCCTGGTTTGCTTGGCATGTACTGTTTGAAGGCACAGCGACCCCTGAAAGGTACCAGGCGCTCGTCGACCGTCACCTCAGGGCTTGGATTGTACATCAGTGGTAAGCGCTCCACCCACATGTCCCAAACTTTCCTGATGGCAGCCAGTTTGTCGTTTTGCTGGCGGGCAGGTCGTGTATCTCTGTTATCAAATCGGATAAATCTTGATAGGACATGAAATTTCTGTAAGGACATGGCTGACCAGAATATGGGCCGCCCAGGTTCTGCATCCCACAGACTGTGTGTAGCCTCATTGTTTGATCAATATTCTCCTGCTAGAATCAAGAGACCTATGTAGGCTTGGAGATCTACCTGGTCCATCGCTGTCCATGTGTCTCAAAACACACGCCTCCCCTCCAAGTTTGTCATGTCTAGTATAATATCCACCATGGACTCTGGTAAAAAGAGTTAGAAGCTGGACCTGACATCATCCACACAGGATATTGCTTACTGTGTTGGCCCTGGTCTCATCTTCAAAATGTTTTCCACTCTTGCTCTGCCTCCTTTGTCCTGGGAGGAAGAGTACCAGAGCAAGTTGCCATCCTTAGACTGGAAAGTCACCTCAGATGCCTCTATCTCTTGTGCCTCTTCCTCAGGAGCCTCTTCACAATGTTGTCTTCCACTTCTGACACATCCTCCTCTATCTCTGGTTCAGCTTCGATCTCCTCTTCATCTTGTTCAAAAATTAGGTCCAGAGCTTCTCTGACAGTAAAATGCTTACTCATTGTGGTCACAGAGTAAAATGAGAGCAAGGTACAAATGTAAGATTACGAGGGTGTCTGTGAAAAGATGTGATGCATTGTTTAGTCTGGAAAGTGTGGTTCCCGTGGAGAAATAGGCACATAAGCGCGGGAAAGAGACATGTTACAGAAACAACACTTAATTGTTGTGTTTGATGTGCTTTTGAACAGGTATGATGCATTAGTTTGGAAAGTGGTTCAGGTGGAGGGGTAGGTACACAAGCGTGCAAGAGAGAGACAGGTTCCCATAATTGACACCTAATTCTTCAGCCTAAATGTGTGTATGTGTGTGTGTGTGTGTGTGTGTGTGTGTGTGTGTGTGTGTGTGTGTGTGTGTGTGTGTGTGTGTGCGAGGGGAGAGGGGGTGGTGGTTGTGGATGTGTGTGTCTGCATGGATGTTTTCCCATCTAATGGATGAACATAATATAGTATTACCCATTCATTTTCTGTGCCGGTCATTTTTGACCGGGAACACCACAGGTGTTTCAAAGTTGATGGGACCAGTCAAAATTCAATGGAAGTGGTGATCAGAAATTTTATATGTTCAAATGCCTGGTGTGGAGGATATCATAAGACCTTGCGGTGATCAGAGGAAAAATACATTTTTTTTTATGTTTGAATGAAGTTGTAAATCGTTCTGATTTGACCCGAACATCATAGAAGGGTTAAGTTGTGTTTCAACCAAGCAGTCCTGTTCGGTTTGTCTTGGTACGGTGCGCATTTTGTGGCATTTCCACTGACTTATCCCGGGACAGGTCCCTGAATGACTGAGACGAGCCGTCCCACTTTTCGGGACCATAGGTGCCAGACTGAACTGATCTGCTCTCTGAAGGTGGAGTTACAACTCTGCGGACCGTTGATTGGGCGGTAGAATCGTCACTCACGACACGACAGCGGCTGCATTTCTCCTGGTGGCACACAGCCTTCTCTGAAACAAAGCTTGATTACACTTTGTATCAAAGAGCCACATGCGAATCACAGAGAACAAAATGCTGGATGTCCCCCATCGTTGCTCTTTGTTTACTGGGTCACGTTTTCTTCTTTGTAGGATTAATTAGCGGGGTACACTGTGTCACGCTGCTATGGCGTCACACTCGCAGCTGTCGGCATCCAGCTTATACGCCGCCTACCACGAGGGGACACAATCGTCTGTGGAGATGCAAACGAGACCAAGCCTAACCTTGCCAACCCATTCCAAACCGTATTGATCTGAACCAGACTACCTGGTGGAAATGGGACTTTGGAGACTCAGGGAAAGTTCTGCTCCGACAAATGGAGGACAGGATCCCACCTGAAGTCAGGCTAGGTGACAGACAATGGACCATCTATTTTTACAAGTGAATACAGTGTTGTGAATCCTTCCTTTTGCTGAACTACGTCACAGAGTGGGTCAAATATGTATCCTGTGAAGACAGTGATGAAATAAGTTGAAGTCCCAGCAGTGTAGGCCACCGACGTAACCCCATGAGTTTCCATTGAAGTTAGTGGAGGACTGTCACCACGCTTACTCTCCACACAGAAACCTCCAAATACAACCAAAACATCAACATCCAGGCAGAGGAGGGGGTTGAGGCAGACACAGACACTGACACACATGTAAAGAGGCTCATAGGAGATGACTGAGCAGGATTTTTCCTGTCAAAGTTGACATTTTATTTTTTAGGACAATCCTGCAGTCTCTACCTTTGAGTCTGTAAAAGGCCCATCTTTCCTGATTCATTTTTGAAAATGTTTGTCCAGAGATCTAACAGAGAAATTAAACCAACATCTCTCGTTAGTCTCTGTTTGCAGCTCTTCCACACTCCCTTTGGTATCATGATGTACTCACCATATATAATCCACCTATGGCTGAGTTCCACCCTCAAACACGATGAGCCATTCACTGTGCGTATAGCCATTACCATACACTCACACATTCTCTGCCCTGGCATCCATTGCCAGGAATGCAGAAAGTCAATTTTGGTTCAGTTTTATTACATTTTTCTGAGATTTGAAAGGACCTCTTTCACAATATATGTAATTGTGCCCACAGCACAATTTTTTTTGTTTATTGTGTGCTATTTGTGGCACACCCAGAGACTCCTAAGAATATTCCTTTAGAAAATCCACAAGTCATCCAGGGCCTGTACTATGACCTATTTTATGATCATTGCCATAGGTGTGAGCCAGGGTGCACACTTTACCCCAAAACTTACTCAAACATAAATAATAAATCATCAAATTGGGTCAACTCACTTAAGTATGGTGCATCTTTTGAAATCAAATGAAAGCTAAGTGTTACAAGTGAAAGAAGTTATTGAATTTTAACTGGGAAAAAAAAAGTTTTTTTTTTTTTTCATTTCATTCTTTAGAGATGTGTCTGACCAACTTAGAGTTGGTGTACACCTAAAATACTTACAAATTATTTGGCCACATACATATTCTCAAAGTGGGAAAAAAATCATCAAGTTCAGAGACCGGTAAAGTTGTTCAATTAACAGGTTGGGTTACTGTGGTAGAATCAGGATACATATCTTGTATATCAGGGAACCTTTAAAGATTTGTTCAGAATTCATCCTTTAAGTATGATTTCTTTTACAATTTGGATGCTGGATTCTGTTTGTAGTACTTATATATACATGTAATCTGTTTTATGGCCTTCCTGTCTTGTTGCATAGCAATGGCTTGGACAATTTTAATTTGTAGACTGGAACTATAGTAAGGGAAAGGGGATCTGAGAAATCCATAAGATGTATGTTTGACAGTAACCCAACCTGTTAATTGAACAACTTTATCAGTCTGAGAATTTGATGATTTTTTTCCCACTTTGAGAATATATATATATGTGGCCAAATAATTTATAAGTATTTCAGGTGTACACCAACTCTAAGTTGGTCAGACACATCTCTAAAGAATTGAATTTGTTGAAAACAATCATGAAAAAAAAAAAAAAAAATTCACAGTTAAAATGCAATAACCTCTTTCACTTGTAATACTTAGCTTTCATTTGATTTCAAAAGATGCACCAGACTTAAGTGAGTTGACCCAATTTGATGATTTATTATTTATGTTTGAGTTAGTTTTGGGGTGAAGTGTGCACCCTGGCTCACACCTATGGCAATGATCATAAAATAGGTCATAGTACAGGCCCTGGATGACTTGTGGATTTTCTAAAGGTATATTCTTGGGGGTCTCTGGGTGTACTACAAATACCACACAATAAACAAAATTGGGCTGTGGGCAAAATTACATGCATTATGAAAGAGGTCCTTTGAAATGGTCAGTGTCCAGTGGGTACATAGAAACCATCAAACATCAACTCAGTGTGACTCAAATGAAGAAGGATGTCTCCATCTGCTCTAAGGTCAGCTGACATTGTATCTGAGGCAGCAGATAGTGACTGTGCTGTAAAGAAATATGAAGTTAGCTTTAACACTAGAACCACCACTGCAGTCTGATGGGATCTTTGGGGTTTTCTCTAAAGTTAGCTAAAGTTAGCCTAAGATTAGCTCCTAGCTGTGTTGTTTATCATGTCACTTTGTTTGTTGGGAGTTTTGTTCTAGTTTTTGTTGTTTGGTGATAGTACAGCATTGTTAGCTGTTATCCAAAGGGCTCTAGTTAAGCTAACATTAGCCTCTGGAGCTAAGCTTCATTAGCTTACCTGTAATAGCTGCGATTAAAAGGTTGTTGAACGTTATGCTAAATGATTCAGTGTAAATACTGTAGCTCCAGACTAACAGAGACACACTCTTGGTAAAGATGGTAAAAAGGAGGTTAATCCTGACCAATGCTGATCCTCTGTCTTGTTGTTAGACTTTATGCAGAGATATGTTATTCTCCTGTTATCCTGTTGATGTGATCACTGAAGACCTCCAGAATATTCACATAAGCTCTCCAGTGAAATTACAGAAAATAAATGTATGGGGATGTTACTCTGTCTGTAGTGCATTTTATGAAGCATTTCACTCTTTCAAGTATCAAGACCTGGGTGTCTGTGAAATCACTGGTATTGAATCAAAACTGAACATAACAAAACTACAATGAAATCAAACTAATCTGTGCTGGAGAGCTACAAAAAACTCTTTATCTGGTTTGTAGTTTCTAAAGCTCTTGAACTGTGAAAAACTCAAAAACTTCCAACTGTGTGTATTTCTTTTTATGTGTCCCTTAAATCATAATGTTGAAACATGCAGGATCACACTGTTCAGTCCTGCTTTTCAAAAGGTAAAACACTTTTTAGTCTGTTTATAGCTTCCTAATGCACCTTTAGGGTCAAAGAGCTGTTATGAGTACAGATTCAGACCATAATGATGGTTTCTATATTAGGTCCACAGCATGTGTGTGGGTGTGTGTGAGTGTGTGTGAGTGTGTGGTTGTTCAGCCTGAAGAGGTTCCATTACCTGAGCCTGAAAAGCTGATGGAGGTGGGGACCATTAACACGCCGAGCCTGTTCCCCAAGGAAGAGTAGAGCAGGTGCACCTCACAGCTACACAAAGGGAACGTATAGAGTGCACCCAGGCAGGGTGTGTGTGTGTGTGTGTGTGTGTGTGTGTGTGTGTGTGTGTGTGTGTGTGTGTGTGTGTGTGTGTGTGTGTGTGTGTGTGTGGCCAGCACAAATCAACAACAACCAAAGAGGGCTGCAGAAAAATGTGTGGAAACTGAAACAGGGAGGCGAGTTCAGAGATTCCTTTCAAAGCGTGTTTTGAGACTCTGGGACCTCAAACCTGGAATAAATACTGTGTTCAGATTCAACATTTAAGTCACTGTGAAGACTTCTTACAAGGTGCTGAATTAGTCTCTCTTTCACATATTTGTTGGCTCATCATCCATGTTTTAAAATGAGATTACCGACGCCAGAATTGGTAATTTCTTTAAGTAATTTCTCAGCATCTGTTGTCAGTTTACAGCACAGAGACTGAAGGCCCAAATACACCAGATACGTCCCTGGTCTGGCTCTGCTCCGCTGCGTGTTGACTGCATACGTTGGCTCACCCTGGCTGCGTGTTCAGTCTGACTGATGAGAACGAGGAGGTCCTACTCCATGAATGGCCCTCCCCTCTGGGCTGTAAAACCTCCAGTCTGTTGTCTCCTGGCTTGACTCTGCTCATCATGTGACAGTTTGTTGTTGTAGTCAAGTGCAATACAGTTAGTGAATTTCATTTTGGAAGTCACTGGTTGTTTCTGTGCTTGCAGGCCTGTACAGTGCAACAGTTTTCGTCACATTTGCGAATAATAGTCATCATGTGTGAGAGTAAATTAGTAAACACTCGCACGTGTGCAAAAGAGTTGCGCAGGAAGGCTTCATGCAGCGAGAAAAGTATTGTTTATGTTGGTAGACCTGTTCAATGGGAGTTGTAGTTCTAACGTGTATGGTATCCGCCTCAATTCAGCTATTATGGACTACATTTCCCAGTATGCTCCGCGCTCCATCTCAAACTACACTAGCAGGGAGGACAAAATGAAACAATATTTTCAGATGGTATCTGTAAATACGACCGGCGACAACAAGGTAGAGAAAAGACGACGTCTTTCGGAGGAGTCGTCTGTCGCTTCAGACTGTATGGACACTATCGCTTCATCAGCTTCATCTGACAGTACCATTGCTTCAGACAACCGCAAGACTTACTGTTTCAATCCGCAGTGGTTAAAGGACTTTCCATGGCTCGTCTTTGATCAGACCAAGAAGGCAATGTTAAGCAAGTACTGTATGGAGGCAGGAGAAGTAACATTATTTTTAGACGCGATAACGTCTCAAAACATGGCACGATAAGACGGCACATTGCCTGCAGAGACGCACACCTCGCCTCTAGCCAGCCTGCTCACCCAGGGACAGTCCCCGCTGCTGTCAACAAACAAGTTGTCAAGATGAACAAGGAAATGCTGAGTGAAGTAAAACTGAAGATGAATATAGCATACTGCATTGCAAAGGAGGAGCTGCCAGTCACCAAGTTTGGCCTGTTGATATTGCTACACAAAAAGTGAGATTATGACTTTAAAAGGATCTACTTTACTTACTTAACTACCTCTCCTTATATTTACAATTATCACTCTCCCACAAAACATTTATTTTCATAAAGGGGGGTGCAACACTGACAGAGTGCAGGAGGAGTGGCAGAACCTAGGTCCTTGTTGCCAGCACCTTCAGAGAAAAGAACTACCTAGCCCTGTGGCAGACTCTTCTGACAAAAGAACCATACAAACATGACTTTAAAGTATGTCAACAATAATGTCTCTAGTATTAGTTAAATATGTTCAAGCAGAACTTACATTTAGATGCTGTTTTACACAACATCCTGCACTTGGTGGAAATCATGCTGCTACTTCCAATCTCCTCTGCCCAATGTGAGAGAGTTTTCTCCGCCCAAAATAGAATAAAGAATTCAGTGCTGAGCAGTCTTCATGTCTCCACCATGGAAGATCTCATTCTGGTCAGCACTAAGGGACGTCCACTGGAAACGTTCGACCCAACAAATGCTGCAATCCAATGGCTCTCCTCATCTAAATGTTCCAGGTGGCCATACTATAAGGAGTGGCCACAGTCTGTGTCTCACATCTAAGAGTCTCATTCAGATCAGCATGGGTTGATGAACTGTTAAGAACCTGCTGAAGAATCTGTTCCTTACTGTTGTTAAATGAATGAAATTTTACTTCTGGTATCAAATAAGTTCACAATAAACATTTTAACTGTGCATCCAGGTGTGCTACTGAATTTTTTCTTGGTGCTACTAAAAATTTTTACTTACTAGCACCAGTGCTACCACTTTAAAAAGTAAGCGTACAGCCCTGGCTTGATTTGCCTTTAGACAGACTGTCAAAGGACCTGCATCCTGCAAAAACAGGATGGTTGCAAACTGTCAGAGCAGGAAAGCAGTGACGCATTGGGTACTTTTGAGCTGTGGAAGTCTTTTTGACAACACCATGCTGAGCGACAAAGTTTTAGCAGTCAGAAGCCAGATCGTTCCTTTTTCTGATTTATTTAGTCAGTAATTAGTTTAGTAGTTAAGCAGTAATATGGACTCTTGATCTGGACAGAGGAGCAGACCAAAGCTTCAAAAAGAGTTGGCCTTTTTATTTTTATCTATTCATTTTTTTTTTTTTAGAGTTGATTTTGTGATTTTATCATGCTGGTGTGTCTGTGTCACATTCAGTGGCCAGAGCAGTGGATGGACTTGTTGGTGTTTTTAGACTTTAAAGTTATGCTACATAAAAACTTTTTGTGATAAACATAAAAAAGAGGAGCACAAGGACAGGACCTGGAAATCAACAGGGAAAGTGGCTTAATATATACAGACGTGTCATTGTGGAGCTACGACATGATGATGTGGCCAAACTGCAGAAATAATTTGTTGACCGGACACTCAGGAGCAGCCCAGGTCTGACAGTTCAGACAAGAGGCTGGAGCAGACCGAATACATTAAAGGAAGGAGCAGAATAACTGCAGGAGGAGGAGGATGAAGAGGAGGTGGTCTAATCTAGAAACTAGAGCAGCTCCAATCAGAACTTTAACAATAGCCTGAGTTTGATGCACAATAGACAGTTAAACTGTTCTTCACAGACAAACAGTGGAACCAAAGAAGGACAGCGCAGACAGCAAACACATAACTGGTCACGTGGACATTTGTGGTAAATAAAGTTCTCAGACCACAGCAAATATTTTTAATGTTATTCATTCGCGCCTTCAATCTGAAGCCTATTGACCCACGTCGTTTCATTCTACCACGCTATTATCACCTGTTTCAAATCTTTGTAGGCAATCAGAGGGAACAAAAACCAGAACAGCACCACAGATGTCCTTGTGCGAGAAAAACTCAAAAAGAAAACGTTCAAAATTTCCAATTATTTTCTCAACAAAGAGTTAAACAATCAATAAATACTAACGAACAAACTCTGAAATGGATTTCAGGGTGAGGAACAAAAGTTCACATAAGATCACAGTGAAGTTTTTCTGTGACAGTTTGGTGAAACAGAACCAGCGGCCTCCCACAGCTCTGCAGGAAACGCTCCACAGGATGCAAGGCCCGTGTGGGAAATGTCACAGACAAATTAGCTGCAGAACAAAAAAGGTTTGAGGTTCTCTCCTTGTTTTCAGATTATAACATGAAAGCTTTCGAACTTCTGCTGCACAGTAAGAAGAATTTGTGACTATGAACGCTCCTTGTTTGCAGAGCCAACAGGCAGGGCAGGCAAGTGTTCAGGCCCTGAACCAGAAGGGCGTCCAAGAGAGCTGACCAGCTTTGAATCACTTCAGGGCAGTGACAATGAAGAGTTTGTCATGACCATGTCAGTCGTGTTGAACTCTCTAAAGGGGCGCCACCCACACCGATTGCAACAGGTAGCGGTGCTGCTGCGTCATATGTTGGAGGGTTTTTCAAAATAAAAGGGGCTGTGAGGAGTTTCTGAGTGATCGTAAAAAAAGTCTCCTTTCTAGATTAATGCCTGATCATAATCCACACTTTGAAATGAGATTATCAGCGCCAATATTACAGTTTATTTTAAAATGCTACTTCTCAGCTTCCAGGTTGGGCTGAGCAGGACCGGAGTGATTTACAGCAAGTCTAGGTCTCTAAGACAACACAGCACCAGCTGTGTTGTCTTAGAGACCTAGACTTGCCTAGACCTAGACGTGCCTAGACCTAGACGTGCCTAGACCTAGACCTAGACATGCCTAGACCTAGACCTAGACATGCCTAGAGAGAAGAAAATGATTTTTGTGATTAATTTTGTAGGTTAATCTGTTTGTGCTAATGTCCATTCCAACCCACAGCCAGCAGTTATTCTGCAGCAGTCTGTTCAAACTTGAGAGTCTATCAATAAAATGAAGAGTGAGGTTATGTTAGCTCTGCTTGGTAGATGACTGGCAGGACATGATTAGGATTCACCAACATTATGGTACGGCCACACCAAACGCGAATTTGCAGAGCGATTACATACAAAGTCAATGCAAAGACACGTTCAGACGCCGATTTGCCTCGGGCGGCGCGTTTGGGGCGTTTAGCCCGGCGCATTTGAGCGTTCGCGCGTTCCGTAAACGCGAATTCGCTCAAGTTCAAAATATTGAACTTTTGACTCGAATTCCTGTGAAGGCTTGCCAATCAGCGATGGCATTCCCCCACGACGTCATTGATTTGATGACGTTGGGGGTGGACCGCTGCCTGCTCCGGCTCCGGCTCCAACTCCGCCGGAGGATGGAGGAGAAAACAATCTGTGTGGTGTGTCATCATCCAGAGTTTAACGATACGACGTGTGTACTCTACAGAGACCAGGACAAAAAGGAGCAGGCTTGGGTGAAAGTCTCTGAGGAGACAGGTTTTGAAGGTAAGTTCTGTAAATATTCGTTCCCAGCTGGATTTGCCTGCTTGGGTCATCACTGAGTCTGACTGTGTTTTCCTCAGCAGAGTTTTGAGCCTGATAGAGAGGAGGAAAGAGTGGGGCAGGGGCAGAGCCAGGGAAAAGATGGAAGTTCTCTGTGCTCCTCTCCTTCCTGGACCCCTTCCTGGACCCCTTCCTTATCCCCAGGGAGACCTCCGGGAACATGGGTTGGGGGTTCAGGTGGTCGGAGGTTCGGGGGATCGAGGATGAGATCACAGGGAACAGCCAGGCAGGGCTGGTGGAGGTGAATTACCAGGGAGAGGCAGCAGGCATTGATTGTGATCTCCAAAGCTTTCACACACTCTCCTGTCATGCATTTGAAACCACAGCTCATTGTTTTTCAGATGCTCTTTTGGGCTTTCCTTCTTGAAATAAACGGGCTCTCTAATCCGCATGCGCAGTGCTGCGCTAACATGCGTTCGCCCCTCAGCTTGTCAAAATAGTCCAGCGGCGAGACTTGGGCGTTCACGCGACGCGTGACTGGCCATTCGCGCGAATAAATTTGCATCTTCGCGTTTGGTGTGGCCGTGGCATTACACATTACAGACATGTCTTAAAGCACCCAGCTTAGCTAAGCTTAATATAAACAGCTACTAAACTACATACAAACTGACAGTATTTACTTGTTACGCTAGCGTACAGATGGGTTGGAGCAGCAGGCTGCCGATAGCGCTACTTAGGGCGGGCTAGTACAACGTTTGCTTGATGTCATGTTTCAAACTGTAGCGCTACGTAACTGTACTAATAAATACCCTACCTCAGCGCGTTGTTTTGAACAAAAAAAAATGTTTTGATCGAATCTCCATTTAATTCCAGAACAAACACACACCTCACTAAAAGTCATTTACGACAGTGTGTGTGAGACTCTGGACCAGAGGTGGCGAGGCAGTCCAATTAAAAGCAGGGTTGCCAGTTTTTTACTGTCATTTCATATTCACATGATGTTACCCAACCAACAGTATTATAGTGTTAAAATAATCTACAGCTCATGCCCTGTGAAATAACAGAAAATTACTGGAAGGCCGCGTTGTCAGTGTTTCACCATTGTTTTTTTACAGTGAAGTGAAATGTTTGACAGTGTAGAAATTGAGTTAATGAACACATATAATTAAACTCAACAACAAATAAAGGCTAACACAACTAAAAGTTGAATTGTGTTGAACTAGATTTATGATTTCAAACAACTACCTGAAGACGTTAAGTTAACTCATACGTGCAAACCAACCAAATTAAAACAAAGGGTTGGCATAAAACCTTTTATTCAAGTTAACTTCTGTTGTGTTGGAACAACTAAGCTTTTTTGTTGTCCTAAAATTTTAAGGCAACAGCACGTTACATTTAACAGTGTGAGCTGTGTATTTTAGCCCAAGTTCTCAGTTTGAGCTAAAAAAAAAATATCTTTCATGGACACATTTCTATATTTTAAAGTTAATCCAGACACTGAACGCCAGCTGGATTTTCTGCAGACACTGTTTGACTGCAAAGTGTAGTCACTGAAGAAAGTACAGAGAGATGTAGCAAAGTGTTTGAATGTTTTGAAATGAGTGTTTGTAGTGTGTGAAAATGAGCTGTCTGTTGTGATAGAGCTGACCCTGTCTGGCCCAGTTTTCCTTTTCAGATCTTCAGCTGTTTTTTAAACAAACTGATCATGTTGACTATGATCCCTCTGTGGATAATGCACTTATTATTCACCATACCGCACCCCGTACAACCTGACTTAAAAAAAAGCAGAATATCCCTTTAAACCCTTTTTTACATCCCGTAAAATCACTGGATCACTAAGCCCTGGTTGTCCCTCCAAACGCTTTGTGTCTCTGTCTCTGATTCATTTCTGTGTGTGTGTGTGTGTGTGTGTGTGTGTGTGTGTGTGTGTGTGTGTGTGTGTGTGTGTGTGTGTGTGTGTGTGTGTGTGTTTGATAAAAGAATGTCAACTCTTATTATGGTTACAAATATTATCATGACAGAAATCTGCACAAACAAGCAAACAAGGAGGGCTACAAGGTGCCCGGCTTTAACAAGCGCTTTCAACAATGCTTCTGACAGCTGTGTGTGTGTGTGTGTGTGTGTGTGTGTGTGTGTGTGTGTGTGTGTGTGTGTGTGTGTGTGTTCATTTGCTTGCATTGCCATTATTTATTGATAGAGCTTCTGTTTAAAATGCAGCATCACAGCGGTAGGTGGCACAGTACTGTCATAAACACAACCCCACTAACCCAACTATCACACACACACACACACACACACACACACACACACACACACACACACACACACACACACACACACACACACACACACATACACACACACGTCACATGTATTTGTTCTTCTCAGAGTTTGATTTAAGGAAACATTCATTGAGGTGTCGAGCTTTCAACCTTTCCTGCCTCCTTCCTCTGGCTCCTCCACTTGTTCCTAAAGTTACCGGTTCCTTTCTTTCTTCCTCCCTCTGTTTCAGGTCCCTTCCTCTTTCTCAATAAACTTCAATCATCAAACTTAAAAAAAAACATATGTTTATATCAGTATCAACAAAGCAGTAATTGAGCTGTCTGTGTTTGGATTAATTGGCTCTTAGTTTCAGGGGAAACACCAGAAAAGACACGTTAAAGGTGCAAAGACTTTAACAGTTCTTTCTTTCTTTCTTTCTTTCTTTCTTTCTTTCTTTCTTTTTCTTTCTTTCTTTCTTTCTTTCTTTCTTTCTTTCTTTCTTTCTGTGAATTTCATTCATAGCATTTCCAGTGGCGTTCAAAGAAATGCCTCCTCGTATGTTAAACATGAATCTGAAGTACCAATGCTGGATGCTCAGACTGAGCGTGTGCAGATTTTCTAACCTCTACACAGGCCTGGGCATTGAAACTATAAAGATATAAATTGTTAAATAACTCTTCCTTAATAGAAATATGAGACAGGATGGATAGAATTTTGATAGAATTCATCCGTTCCTGCGCTCTCTGGAGAGAGCAGGAGATGAACCTCCTGCAGCTCTCGCCTCCTATGACCCATACGTCTGAGTTCTCCACCTCCATGGCTTCAAACTTCATTCTTCTTATATGACCAATCTCCAAACTCTCCATGGTGACAGCAGGTAGCACTCGCGAAACCCTCATGTAAATATGGCGGTTTGCTGCTGTCATCAACTGTGCACCCAGTCTGAGCAGATCATCTGCAACACGCCCACTAATGACAAATAAAGTAGATGTTCCTGTTTCATTTCTCTTAAGTAGGTGTTTATTGATCTTCAGTACATCTGTCATTTTCAAACTCTGACAAAAAATAAACCAAGTCAAAAATAATCTTCTGACGCTTTCACAGCTCACTTATGGGTAACAGAGCGTTTAAGCTTACAAAACAGTTATTTAATTTATGTGCTGATAAATATCAATATCAACTGATATGGAAAAAAAATATTGTTCTCTCACATCACCGGGCCCCTCCTTTACATATCCATATGTTGTAGAAATCCCTGGATCTGTCTGTTGACTGATCAAACACTCTGTCACAGTGCCCTCTTTACTGACCACAGTGTTTTAATGTGCTGCTCAGATCCAGAATGAACAGATTTGGCTCAGATTTAAAAGCAGCTCAAGGTGAGCGACCCCATGTTCTGCTTCTTTGTTGGTGGATTTCAGCTGTGTTTAAAGAAAGAAATGCCAGAACTGAGAGGTTTGAAATCAGTTCTATCCACTGATTGAAATGTAACAATGAGAAATCTGCCTCACAGTATTAAATGTTGTTGTATTTCCAGGTGAAAAGTGTTTTTGCAGATGTTTATTTTTCTCCTTTGCATCCTGTTTGGACCTTCCTGTAACGATTAGTGATGGAGGATGTGGCCTGTAGAGGAAGAAATGTGTGCAGCTGTTGTGTCTATTGCTATTCACAGAAAGCAGTGCTGACCATCCCTCCTGGAGCATGCAGGTAGCCATCATGGTGGATTGTGTGTTTTACATTACACTCTCTCCAGGTAAGCCTCTGATTCCGGCTGTAATCCTCTGCTCGGCATGGCAGGCCAACTACCCGCCTCTGTGTGTCTCTGTGTGTCTCTGTGTGTCTCTGTGTGTCTCTGTGAGTCTCTGTGTGTCTCTGTGTGTCTCTGTGTGTCTCTGCATCTCAGTGAGTGTGATGTGGACTTTTTGTTTTTACTGGTTGTATGTATGAGAGAGTGTCCATGTGCCATTATGCATGAGTGCACCCAGGGAGGACCCTCTGTGTGATGTGTGTGTTTGTGTGAGTGTGTGATGTGTGTTTGTGTGTGAGTGTAGACATGCTAGGCTGTATTTCACATCAGGGCTTAGGGCTCATCCTGAAATGACAGGGACCCAGGTGTTATTCAGAATTCAAGCAGACTAACGCCAAATAGTGAACACTGGTTATACCATGACTGCTCTGTCTGTGCACAAACACTTATATACACACACGCACACACACACACACACACACACACACACACACACACACACACACACACACACACACACACACACACACACACACACACACACACACACACACACACACACACACAAACACACACACACACACGGCTGGTGGTTCTGCACAGGACACTGGTTTCTGCAGCATGCCTTAATAGAAAAGCAAGAGAAGCCAGCAGCATGTTAGAGGACAGCTGGTAAATTTACCACCTCAGATATGTCTTCTGCATCTAGACTAACTCATTTTCCTTGGATCAGTTTCTTTAGCAGGTAAATCGCTTGTTACTGACTTTTTTTTTAAATTTTAATGTATAAAAAACAAACTAAGGCTCTTTCTCTTCCAGGATATTATCTTTAAATCAGGGTACCAGTTCAGGGTTTCCCTTATTAAGCCACTACTTGAGTAGTAGCCGGGGACATATCATGCTTGTTTCTCCTTTTCACTATGCCAGACTAGGATGCCTGTAAAGCATTTCTGCCCTCAGTACAAGTCATTTAGTTCCTTCATTGCCCCACAATAGCGTTCTCAATATCCTCATTTTAGGCCATTCTGAAGATCTCGGTGAAACGCTCCGTTTCCAGAATGACCTCCAGTAACCTCGCAACGTCACAGCCCTTTGTGCTCTGATTGGTCCATTCTATCAGAGGGGTGGAGGGGGTAGAGCCAGGGGGCGGTTTTTGCACCATGACAGTATTTACAAAATCGCCACATTGAATGGGGCAGACCGAGCGAGTTTGCTGTTTGCCAAAACTTCACTGTAAGGCATTGATAGCACTAATAAAATGGCAGAGTGTAGGATACGTCCTTTTGTATTGGACCCCGAGTCAGACCCGGACGGTTCTGCAGCTCAGTAGGAAGAAAATCCACCTGGACACAGATCATCTCAGGATGCTTCAGTGTGGTGAGTCAAACCGGTACTGTAACATGTATAGTTTATACGTGGAAATATAGGCAGACTTCACCAATAAACTATTTCTATAACAGGGCTCCATCCTGCTCCTTCACTTTTCTCTGTCTGTTTTATCCATCATGCTGAAAGTGTAGTCTAAAGATCGCCTCTACCTTCAGTTCCTCACTATGTTAGCACTCAGTCAAGTTAGCCAGAGCTTGTAGGGAGCTTTATTTATACGCGGCTCTTGGTGTGTATCCCTCGGTGGTGGTTGTGTGACTAACTGAAGAGGAGGAGCTGCCTTATCAGATTACTCCAATAAAAAGAAAGGATCCTCGTGTCGTCATGAAGGTCGAAATCTCTAAGCCAAATGTCAATGACCTATTTTCAGAGGCATCAAATCTCGTTCTAGGATATCAGAAAAAAATACAATATCTCACTTTTTGAAAATTCAGGGGGTGTAAGGTCTTATTTTCAAGTTTATTATTTTATATATAAGTATTAAATCACGGATCAGCATGATATGTCCCCTTTAATAGCTAACTTTCTATCTGTGAATACTTTGTCATTGTTCAACTAGCTGCTGTTGTTTCTGACCTTATTTTATTTTGTTTTATGAGGGCTGTAATGATTCTGTGGAGAAAAGAAGTCAGAGCATCAGTTGCAGGGAGAGAAAGAAGGGAGGAGAAGGACAGAGGAGGAGGATGGCTGCCATAATAAGAGAGAGCAAAGAAAACATCCTGACCAGGATCAGGCATGAGGGCAGGAAGTCTATGAGTGGTTGGACTCCCTCATCAAAGACAGTATTCTGTCCTGCAGATGTCCACTCTGTAATAAATGACAGAAACACTCAGACAAACCAACGGTCCATCCGTACAATTGGCTGAAATGAATCATCGAGGGCAAGACTGTTCCCTTCTACAAGGCCCTCAACATGCTGCTCCCTAATGAGGCCTGCACACACACACACACACAGAAAAACAGGCACACAGAGAGAAAACACACACACACACACACACACACACACACACACACACACACACACACACACACACACACACACACACACACACACACACACACACACACACACACACACACACACACACACACACACACACACACACGTCTCATTTCATGGTCTACAGTGGAGTCACAAGCTGTAATCAGGTCTTTCTGGTGAAGGACTGTGCTCACAAAGCCAGTCAACAGAAACAGAAGGCAGCAGTAAAACAGTCCTGAGGGCTTGGTGTCATAATTACAAAATGAGCTTTTTTAACATTTATTCATTTTGGGATCATTTCAAACATTCAGGAAATCTGCAGTTGAACTAAAACAATTTTCTCTATAAAGGTTATGCAGAATTATCACACTGATCTTATCTGTTCCTGATCACACAGGAGTTAACATTAACCACATGCATGACACCATGCTCTGCTCCTAGTTTTAATGAATCTTTGTGAACACAGGGGTGCAATGATATATCTAAAGCCATCACCAGGAGAAGCAGCTGAATCCACTTACACAAACCAAAATATATTTACAGCCCTTTAAAATGCAGATAACCACTGCACACACCCGTATCACTTACCACCTACCCCAAAATCAGAGCTACACAAAGCTAGGACCCAGGGACCAGATCAGGATCAGAAGAAAAGCAGAAAATTGACCACCCCTCACAGAATTTTATAAACTCTCTATACAAAGACATTTAACACTGGGAAACTTACAATATAGACTTTTCAATGCAGGTACCAAAAGTGGTTTACAGTGAAAAAGAACAGGTGGAAATAAGCAACACACAATATAATCAAACAAAAGAAGCAGCCTTGTATAATAAATCTTTAAGTATACATAAAACACCCTGTTACAAGCAAAGATAAGATGAGATAAAATCTCAGAAGCTTTTATTTGATTAGGGCCCAAGCCCCAAAACGTGGTGAAGGCCCTTTTGAAACCCTAAAGATTTTTCTGTCTGCCCCTCCAACTCCAAAATTGTATGTGTGTGTGTGTGCGTGTGTGTGTGTATGTGTTGGCTTGTGTATGCTAAACACGCTGACTATAAAAATCTATCAAGTGATGTTTTGTAACTCAACAGGTGTGGCTACAGACGGGGGAAGAATTTAATGATTTTTTCAACCAAATGAAATCCTGTGGCTGCTGCATACACATGAGGTGAGGGCCCATGTTATTTATTTTTCATGTGTTTTAGAAATACAGATTCATGTATTTGTCTGGAGGTAACTCAAAATGCTTTGATATCGTCTTAAAAAAATCCTACTAAGACTTGCTGAAATAATGAGGTCATAACACAAGGATCTTCTAACTTGTTCATGATTTGTTGGAGGGACTGGCTTTAAACAACCACATCTTCCAGAAGCTGTTACCCCTACAGGCCCCAGAAGGCTGGCCAATCAGAGGGAAGGGGGTTTGAGGGGTGGGAGTCTTAAAGTAGGTAAAATGAAGTGTTTCAGAGAAAGAAATAAGACTTTTCTAAAACACCATAGAGAAGAGAATAAGGATTTTTTTTTTCTTTAACTTTGAATCACAAAATGCTACTACAGGGGCACCAGAGGGATAAAATAATGCCTTAAAAAGCACAAGAGCCCCTCTTTAACAAATCTGGTCTTGACCAGTCATCCTGAACTGAGTCACTGTGGCAAAAGATTAGACAAGAGGCCAATGGCTGGTTCCAGACCCTCCCAGCATCAGGGTCTTCTCTTGGAGTGAGAAGGCTTCAAACGCAGATTCTCAGTTTTTAAATGCATGTTTGTGAAACTGAGTCCCGCTCGGACACTTCTGATGCAATGTCAGGACACAGGACTCTGTGTGTGGAAAAATTCTTAAGATATTATTTGTGTGTCTGAGACACCACAAAGACTCTGAGATGGATCAAAACGATCTTAGTTAGTGCTGACATTATGGACGCACACCGTCTCTGCATGTGTCAGCACCAGTTCCTCTCAGAGAACTGTCCCCCTTGTGATACCTGTTCTCTGAGGACTGTGGGGTAACACCTGGTCTTCACTGAGCCCCATCCTCTGATTCTGTGTGCTAGATCCACTTTTCATTACTGTGAATTTGTTTCAGCTGCTTTCAGCCTGTTCCATTTGCACACTTGTTTTTAATGGAAAGCTTATTTCCATGAGAACCTGGAGCCCACGGTTGTTTTTATTTTTCAGGTTCTGCTCATGTTTGGCACAAATCAGACGTGAAGATATGTTTGAGATGTGTTCTGGTTTGTGCTCATTTAAGCTGATAAAAGGCAAACGTGTGTGACTCTGAATTCATTACCAGAACATACACCCCGGAGCTCTTTCTCTTACTGTCTGAAACAGAATTATATCTGGGTGGGTGTGGGGTCATCAGGCCTCCCACCCCTCCTCCTGATCTTTGCACCCTTTGGAGGTCCTCTGAGAGTTACGCTTTTTTAGCAAAATATTTAAATGAAAAAGACCTCACAGGTTAAAATAACAAGATTTACAGAAAGAAAAAAAAGAAATGCCTAGGCATCGAGTTAACCCTGGGTTTATTTTCCAGGTTACACTAATCTCCAAAGTTTCACCAAGCACTCCAGCGTCGGGGATTCTGCCTGTTAGTCGTGGTTTGGAATTTGTTTTTTAGCAGCATCGGACCTGATTGGATAATATCGGTGCTTTCTGAGGAACCATGTTTTGCAAATTATTTGAGAGCCAGACTTACTCCCTGACTGCAAATGAATCACACAGAAGCTGAAGGCCTCCTGCTGTGCACCTTTTATTTTTTGCGATGCAGATATTCTCTTCTCCCCCTTGCTGCCGGTTTGTTCCGTGCGCCTCGTTAGTGGCCGAGGCTGAGCTGCAATACTTCTTCAAGCGGTTGATGAGATGAGGCTGTGTTTCTTAACAGAGATTTTTTTTTTTTTTACTTTCTGGTTTCATATTTTATTAAAGCTGACAGCACACACTGCAGAAATGCAAAAAGCAAAACTTACATGCACAACCACTCCTCCAAAAAAACAATCATCTGACCTCTGTGCGCAGGGAAAAATCAATCAGCGGTCAGTTCCTGGAATATAAGAAAAAAAAAAAATCTCCAAAACTTGATATGTTTTTACTTCTTTTTGGCCTCAGTCAAATCCATCTCTCTTTTACAGAGGGTGTCCTGGCCTGGATCAGCTGCAGCATGTTCCAACCAGGCACATGCACACAAAATTCACTAACACTTATAAACGTATCACAGGTCAGAATGGGCATAGAGCCTTTAGTCATAGAATCCATCTCTAATCTGCTCTCAAAAGCACCTTCAGCTCCCTCCTCTGCTCCTGCAGCAGGTTCCAGCAGGAGCACAACAATCTGCGCTGAGCTGAAACAACCTAAATTCCAGTTTAATTGGACAGTGTGGCCACATGTGTGCCGTGTTGATCATAGTTCACTTATACACATAATGCTTACATGTCTGTTCTTGTCTGTTCCATCTATGGTGGTC
This sequence comes from Halichoeres trimaculatus, assembly GCF_033239565.1. Classification (NCBI taxonomy): domain Eukaryota; kingdom Metazoa; phylum Chordata; class Actinopteri; order Labriformes; family Labridae; genus Halichoeres; species Halichoeres trimaculatus. Next base: position 2,307,411 of record NW_027437180.1, read on the forward strand.
TCTGTTTACTTCCATCCTGAAAATGACGTTAATGTAGAGCCTGTAGACTGACTCCCATCCTGAAAACACCAGTTCTAACCCCACAGACCGCTCTGAACTCACTCATATTAAATCTACAGCTCCTGTCCTGTGTCTGGCTGAGTGATCCAGGTCAGATAGACCTGCCAACTCTCCTGATTTAGGAGTGATTGTCCTGCTTTTTGAACCCTGTCTCTCACTCCACTCCTGACTTGTAATTTCCCCAGATTAACCTCTTATTTTTAAGTCTGGTCCTTTCATCTCTGATATATTTTCAAGTCAAAACAAGTCGTCTACTTGTGCCTTATATTCAAACCTGGTAAAGCATCCACCCCTCTCCTTGGAGTTGGTTTGATCCAAAGACGCTGCAGGAGATCCTCTCTGACTGCAGGTTACACAGACACACACAGGTAGCTGTGTGATATTTGTTGCTGAAAAGTTGACTTTAGCACCAGCTCATTGTTTAAAAAAACTGTCAACATGATGGTTCTCATCATGTCTAAGGCAATAGTGTGGAAGCAAAGCAGTATGGCACAGAGTACCCCACTAATATATCCAACAAGGGAGAAAAACAAGACAGTAAACAAAGAGCAGTAATGGAAGACACCCAGGAATTTGTTTTCTTTGTGACTGGCATGTGGTTCTTTGATACTAAGAACAATCAGGCTTTGTTGTTGTTGTTGTTGTTGTTGTTGTTGTTGTTGTTGTTGTTGTTGTTGTTGTTGTTGTTGTTGTTGTTGTTGTTGTTGTTTATGACCACTGTTGCATAGGAAGTGATGATCCTTCAACCAATCATCAAGGGACTGCAGTGATGCTAAAAAAAAAAAAAAAAAAAAAAAAAGGAAAAACGACTATCACTGTTTACACCCAGGGCAGCCATCTTTGATTGTAAACTTGGGGAGTGGTGTGAATCCGTGACATACCAGTAGGAAATTTGACTTGGGGGGGTCTGATTGGTCTGATTGGTCTGACTGATCCCTGGCACCACAGCCACAGTGTGCTGGAAAGACCTGGTAGCGGAGACGGTCAGAGCCGCTGTCCCTGCAGCAGGAGAATGGACAGCGGGGCACATTGGAGGACACAAAGCGCGTCACCGTGTGGGCCAGCTCCCGAGACAGATGTAATCTGTTCCTTTGTCATTAATAGAAGTACAAAATGAAGAGACAGTTACACAGCTGGCTTATCCATTCAGAATACTTTTGATCCACCTGCACTCCTGGTTTGTCATCACCAAATAGCAGAACCTTTGGTGATATACTGTATACTCTCCCAGTGTCTCCGCCTCATCCTCCTTACAATAATGTGCTCCATCTTTTTAGATCACGTTAAAAATAAAGACTAAAACAGACAAATATGGGAAATCATGGGTAAATCCTGAGTGACATACATTTATTTCGACTCTTTTTTCTTCTTCTTTTCTCTCCCTCTTTTCTTTGAGTTAAATGAAATGAGAGAAGCCAGATATATACTCAGTATCAGATTTTAAGACTGTTTATTGTTTAATTGTAAGATGTGCATCAAACTTCCAGGTTAACTTTCCATTATGACAAACGGCTTTAATCTGACATCAGATGTGACGGGACAGTTAATATAGATATAAATGTATATGCTGGTTCAGACGGTTACATTAAATAGTTATTGCTGTGATTGTTTATTGCATCAAAATGTGCACTCTGGAAACCTGCCTCTGTGGCTTTGTTGACGTGAGCGCACATGTGCCCCTGTCACCAAATTACAGCTGTGGAGGGTGCGCTCCGCTTTGTGCCGAGAATAGACCAGGTTGGAGCTGGCAAGCTTTCAGCGCGCTTTCTTCACTGTTTTTGGCACGAAATTGTCACTGCGCCAACATGAATATGCCAACACCTCCCCCTGGTGTGCAGTCACACCCATCTCTGCGCAGACGGTCTACCAAATTGTCAGCGCACGGCGGTGCGCTGCACAAAATCAACACTGCGCCAGGTTTGCGCCCCCTGCGCTGCGCCACGGAATTAGAGCCCACAATCTTTATATGCTACTCTTACCTACATTTGAGTAAATCTATACACACGTTTTCATAAAGGGGAGGGTTAAGACATCAGGTAAGGGGGCAAGTATCATCACCCCTTCTCAATTTGTGATGTCACAAGGTGAGCATATTTTGTACAGACCACCAGATTGAGTGCTATCAGACAGACATGGAGCACAGAGAACTTCTCCAGCTCATTCCAGTGTGGAGGAGTGTGAGCATGAATACTGACAAAGAGTATTTCACTTAAATCACAGTTTTCTCTTCTTTACGGTGAAAACTGACACAAAACTTCTGAATGCTTCAGCTGTACTCCACCAATCAAACCCTTTACTTGGATTATGACTGAACCCAGTGGGTGTGTGAGCACGATTCGTTAATGATGGTCCGTTAAAAAGCATAACCCACTCAGTGTGTGTGTTCAAGCCAAAGTCCTGCTCATGCAGCAACAGTTTGTTGAGCTGTAACATGACTGATCCTGCCAAAGACCCTAATTGCTGATGATTATAGCACGTATGGGGGCTGTGTTAGTGTTAACATGTGCAGCTGCTGTGGTGCTTATGTCTCCTTTGTTCTGCATGTATACATAAAAAAGGCGGTCTAACAATATATACCTGTGTGTGAGTGCTCGCCCTGCACAGAGTGTGAGCAGCAGTATGAGCTCATAGTTATTGCTGGTATAAATCTAGACCTCTAATTGGTCAGGAGCTATAACCACAGCAGGAGGTCCCGCCTCAGGCTGCTGCTAATTGGCCACCTGCTGCGTTGCTCGACACACCATTGGTCCAAACTAGGAGTCACCACGCAGCATCAACAGGTGAGAGTGTTTGTGTGCTGCAAAGGTGTGTTTTTCTTTCACTCTCCCTGAGCATAGATTTGTATCCTTATTTACTGGAAGCGTGTGCTTGGTGTGTGTGTGTGTGGGTGTGTGTTTTAATGGCTTAATTACAGGTTTGCGGCACATTAGCCTCAGTTTTTAGGTCATTTCCTCCCACAGAGCTGAGACAGACAGCATGAAATTCACCTTGTTCAGAGCAGAAATGTGTATATTTGTGTGTTTGAGTAAAATCTCAGATAAAAGATGAATATCTGTTCAAAATGTCAAACTTGAAAGAGCTTTTCAAACACTCTGTTTTCCTGAAGAAGCCTGCCTTAGAGGAGACAAGAGTGTCAGAGTAGGAGGCAGTTTATCTTTCAGTCAGAAGGGGATTCAGTAACTTATCCATGGGTGTGAGGATTTTAAACCCAGCCTTTTTCAGGATGTGCTCCTGAGACGCACAGCAGTAGACAAATCATGGGTTTGAATTCATGAAAAGAAAACATGTTTGTTAGATGTTTTAGATTTATTTCAGGACATGTATTTAAACCTGTCATTAGCTGCATTGCCATTACACTTTTTCTAAGAATTAAAGTCATAAGTCTAAAGATTGGACTAAGTACAATTGCACCTTGCTGGTGTTTCCATTTTTACAAGAACTGCCTACAACTACAACTACAATGCAACGCGACGCATGGAAGAATGAGAGTGGGCTGTTACATCATTTGAAAAGGTTGGATATATTTTTGGATGTAAAGCGAGAAGAAATGGGCCTTTAAGGCTCCCTATTTCTTAAACCCTCTTCTCTCTGATTGGCTACCACTTTGGAGACCTGTGGGGGGCGGGGCTAAAGAATTTAGAATGTTGTGATTGTGATGACCTCATTATTTAAGTATACATTCCCTTGCCACTTAATTAGGCAAACCTGTCCAACTGCTTGTTAACGCAAATTTCTAATCAGCCAATCACATGGCAGCAACTGAATGCATTTAGGCATGTAGACATGTTCAAGACGATCTGCTGCAGTTCAAACTGAGCATCAGAATGGGGAAGAAAGGTGATTTAAGAGACTTTGAACGTGGCATTGTTGTTGGTGTGGGCTGGTCTGAGTATTTCAGAAACTGCTGATCTACTGGGATTTTAACCCACAACCATCTCTAGGGTTTACAGAGAATGGTCCCAAAAAGAGAAAATATCCAGTGAGCAGCAGTTCTGTGGTACAAAATGCCTTGTTGATGCCAGAAGTCAGAGGAGAATGGACAGACTGGTTCAGGCTGATAAAAAGGCAACAGGAACTCGGATAGCCACTGGTTACAACCGAAGAGTCTGCAGAAGAGCATCTCTGAACACACAACACGTCCAACCTTGAAGCAGATGGGCTACAGCAGCAGAAGACCACACCGGGTGACCCTCCTGTCAGCTAAGAACAGGAACCTGAGGCTACAATTCACACAGCAACACCAAAACTGGACAATAGAAGATTGGAAAAACGTTCCCTGGTCTGATGAGTCTGGATTTCTGCTCCACATTCAGATGGTAGGGTCAGAATTTGGCGTGAACAACATGAAAGCATGGATCCATCCTGCCTTGTATCAACGCTTCAGGCTGCTGCTGCTGGTGTAATGGTGTGGGGGAGATTTTCTTGGCTCACTTTGGGCCCCTTAGTACCAACTGAGCATGGTTTAAAGTCCACAGCCTACCTGAGTATTGTTGCTGACCATGTCCATCCCTTTATGAGCACAGTGTACCATCTTCTGATGGCTACTTCCAGCAGGATAACGCTCCATGTCATAAAGCTGGAATCATCTCAGACTGCTTTCTTCAACATGACAATGAGTTCCCTGTACTCAAATGTCCTCCACAGTCCCCAGATCTCAATCCAATAGAGCACCTTTGGGATGTGGTGGAACGGGAGATTCTCATCATGGATGTTCAGCCGACACATCTGCAGCAACTGTGTGATGCTATCATGTCAATATGGACCAAACTCTCTGAGGAATGTTTCCAGTACCTTGCTGAATCAATGCCATGGAGGATTAAGGCAGTTCTGAAGGAAAAAGGGGGTCCAACCTGGTACTGGCAGGGCCGGTGAGTGTATCTGGGGATGTCCTGGTGAATTGAGCTTGAAAATCCCACTCTGTTGACTTCTTATATGTGTAAATTTGTGCAAAAGCAAGATAGAAATGTAATACTGGTGTAAAACTGTGTGTGTCTTTCTTCAGTAGACAGACAGTGATGGCGAGGTCAGGTAATGTGTTGAGAACATGTGCAAAGAAGAAGGAGGCCAGAATGCTGCTGTGTATTTGTCATATCAGAGTTACTAATGTGTGTTTCATGGCAAGCCTGTGTGAACATGTCACTAAAATCAACTTAAGACTGAGCACAAAAACAGAATCCAAAGAGTAAAAAAACTGTAACAGCTGTGTGGAGGTTTCACTTCTTCTGCACTTTTTTTATTGTTTCAATAATGAACTAACTCACACAACACAATCAGCTTTCCAGTCAAAGTTGTGAATTATAGATGACTTTAATGTTGTAAAAATATAAACAAAGGTGGAAGAAAGGGGGGAGCTTCATAAGACAATGGTGTGAAAAAAGGAGCGCGTTTTAATTCAGAGCTTTTCTCAGAAACGTTTAATCAGTTTTCAATCCTGGCCTGAGAAAGTTGTCTATACCCCCTGATCCAATTACTTATTTACTACAATCTAATCAGTTAACAAAAGGCCATCCTCACCTTCCCACAGTGCAGCTAATAAAACCCAATCAATCATTTTCTTTGCCTTCATTAAGCATTAATGAATGTTTAAACTGTGCCGCGTCTCAAGACACCAGTGTGTGTTTTTTCTCATCAGCGTGATTGACTCCTGTGTGTATGTGAGTGTGTGTGCTTGAATGTAAAGTAGAGAAAGATGCAAAAAAAGGACATCCAGATGATACATGCCAGAGCATCCACTGTTACACAGAAACACACCGTTAAAACACAGTTAGTATTGTCTTTGTCCTGTGTGTGTGTGTGTGTGTGTGTGTGTGTGTGTGTGTGTGTGTGTGTGTGTGTGTGTGTGTGTGTGTGTGTGTGTGTGTGTGTGTGTGTGTGTGAGTGTGTGAGTGAAGACCAGATCAATGCCTCCAGTCAATTAGTGGTGTAATGATTTAATCAATGTGCTCTCCGTTAGGACATCATTATTTCTCAGACACTTTATGACACCAGTGTGTGTGTGTGTGTGTGTGTGTGTGTGTTTGCAGGTGTCTGTGTGTGTGTGTTTGGTGTATGTATGACGCAGTGTGTGGAGAGAAGCAGATCAATGGCACTGTTGTGTAATTGAACAGTGAGCAGAGAACATGTTCCTGGTAAATACAGCTGAGTGGTTACACTGCTGAGAGTTAAGGATGGTATGTCTCTATGCTGAGAAAAAAGTACAGAGCTTCGTGCATGACTCATTGATTGGGTTGCGAAGGGGCGGAAACCTTCGCTTGGGAACTTTGACAAAATTCTGAATTGACCTACAGCTAAGCCGCGCCCCTTTCCACTCACTCAGACAAAGTGACACTTGTCTCAGAACAAGGAGCATGATTGACAGCCAATCATGTTCTGTAAGTGCTAGCTCAGGAAGTTGCCAGCTGGAGAGGACAGGGGTGTGATGAACGAGAGGCAAGGAGGAGAAGGCAAGCTCTTTGGAAAAGGGCAAAAGTAAGCAACATCACCACCAAAATTATAGAAAAGAGTTGGAAACAGACCTCGGCCTTGATAGAGAGGCTCTGAATCTGGGGGTAAAGCCTTCTGTCGGTGTTGCAACACAGAGCTGAATAAGTTTTATCAAAACTTTCTAAACTTTTTGCAGTCTTCAGTTGGTACTTTTAGTCATCTTGGGCTTTGTGCACGATGTATGACCGGGTAGAACTGTCTTATTAGACACCGTGACAAGTCCAGAACAAATGTATCATTTCAAGAAACAAAAGTTACATTTCAGTTATTAAAAAAAGTCAGAAAAAAAATCTGTTCACTTTGCCAAAAAGAAAGAAAAGAAAAAAAATAAATTAAAACAAAAATAAAATGCTGGTCAGGTTTGTTGAATTCAGAACATTTTTTGATACAAGAAACTTTTATGTTCCTTTTATCAGGTTTTTTTAGTCTTCACTAGAAAATCAGACCTTTTCTTTGTTTTTTATTTTCTGAATCAAATCATCGACCTGGCTCATACTGAGCTCAATAAAGTGTTTATTATGAGAAATAAAACACTTAGTCCTGGGTTTTGCCATGCACTTCCTGCACCAGCTATTACTTTTCCATCAATTCAGGGAGCAGAGTGCGTTCCATTCTGCTTCTTCATGTTTCCTTTAAAAAACAGAGAGCACATAGGGACCTTGATTTTTCTTTGTCAGCAACCTAATGTAAGTCAAGTGCATTACCAGCCTGTCTCAGTCCAGAGGAAAACACAGAAAATATCCAAACTGCCTGGAAATAGAAACTACAGAGGACGCAGGATTAATGAGCTGCTCCTCTGCGCTCTCTCAATCACTCAGAGAGCTTTTTCCACGGCCGATGAGCTTTTTATCTTGTGTACACTGGGAACTTACATTTGTTTTAAGAAAAACTCAAGGTAAACAGTAAAAGCCCAAACAGAGTGGCTGTGTGTTTTGGTGTAAAGGACTGAGCCTCTCTTAGATGTGCAGCTAAGTGCTGCTCTGTTAAAATATCAGTCAAATAAAATAACAATGCATGAAGCTGGTGTGACTCATTATTCTCCAGCTTGGCGGTGTCATCCTGCAGGAGCTTGGTACAGACAAATCTTTAAATCCTGAAGCAGACAGCAACACGTAAAAGGACAAAGTACAAAGATGGTATTGTATCACATTAAAGATAATACGTCCTACAGCTCCTGCCAATAAGAGCAAACTAAACTCTCAACCTGATGCTGCACATGCTCAGTTGTCTCTCTTTCCTGTCTCGATGCTCAAGAACTGTTGGTGAAAACTGCCTTGAAGTTGAGAAAGTCCTGCAACTCTCTCTGGGTGACATGGGGTTGAAGCACTGATGGAATCCCAAGGGGCCTCACCAGCCTCCTGCAGTTAGAGGCGTCCAATGACAAAGCACCTGGAGACACAGCAGGCCAATAAGAAGCCACCTATTGGGCCTCACAGCGATGGAGTTCTCACAGAGCGTTTGGTTTCACGGCTGGGGGGACGTTTGGGCGCATGAGGCCAAACCAAGAGAGGAAAGAAGCAGAGCAGACTTACACAGACACCTTTAAAGCTCCCTTTAAAACGCACTTTGGTGCAAACAGCTTTGAGACACTAGAGCTCCTGCTTCTCTAAAAACTGCAGGTTTGTGGTATGTGTTAAATATGTTCTGCAGGATCCAATACATGTTAGAGAATTTGCTCTTCAGGGATTTTCTTTTCAACATTGACAAAGATTGGTGCTCAACCACGAGGAAAGGGGTCCAGCTGCAGACCTCTACTGTTGTGTTATATGTTACTGACTGAAGAAGTATCTCATGTCTCGAAGTAGTTATAAGTGGTTGTAGCACAAATGAGTTTTCTGTAACTGTGATCTCTTTCTGGGATGTAAATTAGAATTCTGGTTTAAAACTGAAGTTAAATTAATGTATGCTAACCCCTAGCATGCCAAAGCAATTTTCAGTTTACATTAACATTAAGCTAGCGCTGGTCTATTAGGAGATGTTTAACATGTTGAATGCATTGAGTAGGAATCTGGTGTGAGAGGAATGTATCTTTGTGTGTTCAGTTTTTAAAACTTACAATTTGCAAACTTACAGTTTACCAATACACTTAGCACACGCTTTTGTCCAAAGCAACTCACAACATTGAACAACTAGAGGTTTATGCTAACTCCTCTCCAGCTATCAGCCCAGTTCCCAATCTTGGTCCATACTGGAACTTAAATCAGCAACCCTCCAGTTACAAAACCACGTCCCTATGGACTGCTATGAACTACTGCTGCCCACTAAAAACTAAGGCAATACTGAATCAGAATTTTCTTGGGAATCTGTTATAATCTGCTTAACTAAGGTCTGGCTGCTCCGGTGTAATGTAAATAATGGACCATGGAACCATCAAGCATTACGGTTAATGAAATTTATGGCCTGAGCTATTTCTAATAAGTTTTTAATAGGAACCAGTTCTCCATACCCATCCCTATATTTACCTTAGTACTAGTAAAACTACAACCTCAGTAATTTTATTCACTGCTATAAATCATGAATCTAATATTGAAACAACTGAGGAAATCAAAAATGGTCGAGATCATTACACTAAATGAAGGTGCCCACCAATTCATGCTGTGTCATTGATGACGTGACTTTTATGCATTTCCTATTTTCAGTGCAAAACTATCAAGGAATCAGGTTAACCAAGGTCAACAACATGCAGAAAAACAGGAAGTGGCGACCCAGCGTAACTCTGAAGGAAACTTTTATTTTGAAAATTTTTACTTCATTTCCTGACATCACTTCCCTCTGACAGTGGAGGACAGACGCCTCTACGAGAGGTGGCTTAGAGTGGAGGACAGTCTTGGAACCTAAGTGGATGTATTAGTTTGGGTGCATATATACAGAGTATATTGTTGTATCTGATGGATAACACAAGGTGGTTGAGCAGTCCAGTCAGTTTCAGTGGCTCAAAGTTGGCCCTGTCTCAGTTTAATCGACTTGAATATACAGTGGTTGAACATGTTGCTGATTAGAGAGCAGTAAAAAACGTCAAGTCCAGACAGCATACTTTAAATGTGTAGTCCAGGTGCTATCAACCTGTAATTAAAAAAAAAAAAGTAAAGTGGTTCCCACTACAGGAACTGTGAACCGGCTCTGTGAGGGGCACAAATCTGGATCTACATCCTGAACCAGAGTTTACTGCCTCCTGTGCGTTCTTCCTGACCCCATCATTATCTGAAACTCTGCACCTGGAACTGCAACAAAGTTGAGGTGTTTGGCTTTCATTAACATATCCCTAAATGTTGCCATAAAAGTAAAAGCCTCCAGTTATGTGCCGCGGTGTGAAAACACCTATCACTGCTCCACACAGCTTTCCATAAACTAACTCTGCAGCTTTGAGCTCATAAATCTCTCTCCTACAGGGGATGAACTTATTGCCAGTTCCCTCCAACAGGTGTGCCGGGCTGTTTACTGCATGCTGTCAGAGATAGTGATGATAACTGTTCAAACAGCTTGTGGGAGAGATTATTAGTTCACACTTTCCAAAATAAAATGCTTTCTCCAGTTCTCTGTAGTTTTA